>NC_052480.1:1549644-1602487 GCF_009730915.1 Dioscorea cayenensis subsp. rotundata | reverse complement strand
AAAGGGGTTTGGATGAAACCTGGTTCACTCATAGATGGGGTCGATGCTTGCTTTCATCGGAGCTTTTCTCGCTGATTTGTATTTGGGTTCCCTCAATTGTTTCCCCAAAATTAAGTTGTATATGTGTGTATATATATAAATAATTTTTAAATAATTACTCAAGCCAAAGGATTTATAGTCTTAAACTATTTTCTCAAATTGCAAAAGATATTGGTGTGAAAAATTTAAATTCTAAGTTCAAATCCGTTGGACACCATGGTAGTAATGACTCCCAAGTTAAACTTTTGTTGCTGGGTAAAAGCGCATGAGGTGTTTGTTATATTTGTCAAATAAAAACAAAAAATAGATGATAACAATATTTTAAATATTTGAAAAATAAAAAATAAAGTAAAATGATGAGAATATGATTTTTTTTAATACCCTAAATCGTCCATTATGTTCTAGAAAGAAGTCGAACACTCAACCTACATTATTGTCTTAAAATTGTTTTAGGAATTTAGAGAAAAAAACTTTTATACTTCCTCACTGAAACACTAATCTCAGTTTTTTTTTAAAAAAAGTTTAATTACAGATTCCTGTAATTGTGTACTTTCCTCCCTTTCAGTCATTGCAATATTTTTAGATACAATTAACTCCTCATATTTAGTCGAATTGGGTCATTCTACTCTGCGATGTAAATGGGCAAGTGTAAATTACAAAAACTTAAGTGTACTTAAAAATATTGTTGTGGACTAAAACGACTTAACTTAACCAAAGATGAGGACTTAACTATATCTAAAAATATTAAAAAGACTAAAAAGGCAGAAAGTATATAATTATAAGGATCTGTAGGCAATTAAACTTTTTTAAAAATAATTTCATCAGAGATAATATATATATATACACACCAAATACACCTTAATTTCTCAAGTTTTACAACCTTAAAAGAGTAACATAAACTAGTCAATTTTTTTAATAATAATATATGCATTCTTTTTTTAAAAACTAATGCATATATAATTATGTCACCTGATGAAATTGTTTTTTTTATATAAAAAAATAAACCACTTTTATAAAAAATTTAAGGAAAAAAAAAACATAAGACGATATAAACAGAGGAGAAAGAACATAAGAAGATCAAAAATGGGAAACAACAAACAATGATTAATATTCTAGGAACAATGACTCAAAAAAGCTTAAATAATTTATAAATAATATGAAACTCATAACATTCGTGTAGGGTCATTCAACCAAGCTTTTGTAGGCAATACTAAATGGTTTTTATAAGTTATTTTTTTCCAAAACCTTTATATAAAGTGGAAATCGCTAAAAAACTCTACAACTCTCGCTAAATCACAAAACAAACCCCATAGCTTGAATCACCCAAAACCCCTTCCTTTTTCAACTCCAAGGATTTTGAAACCCCCAAAAGACGTGAATCGGCATTAAACGGAGTGTATTTAAAATTTTATGGATCTAAAAATGCCCTGACCCGGAAGTCGGCAAGCACCCATTTCACAATGTGAGAGAGGAAGTGGGTGGGTTTTTCAGGGCTATTACGCCGCTTGCCTTCTCTCTCAACTCGCGACTCCAAATCAACTCATGCGCTCCACTCTTCCTTCCCCTAATCCCATTCTTTCCAATCGGCTGCCTCGAAGAAGAAGTCCCTGCCAAGTATTCCGCATGTACTTTGCGCATCTAAGGTATTCATTATGGTTTTTGTTAACTATTCTATACGAAGAGACATTTTCGGTTTTGGTTTGTGATTTTGTTTTTGTTGGAAAGACATCAAGCTTGTGGGATTAATCGGCTGGGGTTTTTGTTAGTCTCAGAGGAGATGTCTCTGATTAGGGTTTTTGTTTTGTTTTACATTTTCGCCTACATGTATACTGATCGAAATGGTTTTCCGATTGTTGTGCTTTTGTGTAATGTTTATAATCTACGTCTACTCCTTTTCACTTGATATGGTTGCATTGTAGAAAAAATGAGGTCTCCGCTTTAAAACAACGAGCTTTCACCGCTGAAGTTAGCTTTCGTCTCCGCTAATTATTTCGTATCTCTCGCTTTAATAGTATACGCCACTGCTTAAAAATGATATCGGTGTTTAAGAACCGAGTGCTTTACTCGCTTAACAAATTACATTTCCGCTTAACAACGTGTCGTATTGTCGCAGGCTTGTGATTACGGGCGTCAATCTAGTTAACGGCGATGCTACTGACACCGCAGAGTGGAGACCGTGGTCGAATTGAAAAGTTCACATGATCCTCGACACTCGGAGATCATCCGAAGAACACCGCTCACAAAGATGCATCGAGTTGGAAGTCGATACCAAGAGCGGGCCCTTCTCGACTTTTCGTTGCAGATCACGATAACCGCACCAATAAATTCAGGATCGAGAAAGACACCGACTTTCAGCCTCGAAGATGTGGCAATCGTTCTGGCTGCGCTGGCGATGGGGAGGCAATGCGGTTTCGTAAGAAGAAAACACGCGCACTCAAGAGAGGTATTTATCGAAGACGACGAGAGACAGCAGGACTCCATCAGAGCACTCTTTCAGACAACTCTCGCCGACGAGAGGGAGAAGAGGAGAATTCTCGCTAAACCACTCGATGGCGTACTCTCCGGTACAATCCTCTTCCCAAATACCTCCTCGCCTTGGCTCCTAAATCGGATCGCTGATTACGTCGATGATCTACCTCGGAATGGGGGCGCTACGCATGGGCACAAGCGACGCATGAAGGCTTTGCATGGAGGACATACCACAAGCCGCTATCCCGAGTGCACCTAGATGCGGAAGAAGAATCAACACCGGTATGTTAAGGGGTTGTACCTGTGAGCGCTTACACATCCCGTTTTTACGAGCCGACCGGAACGAAAGAAAGTCCGCTTCTAGCAAGATCCCAGCGATGCGTGCTACGCTGAAAATACTACCGAAGCAAGCGACGATAGAGACGAGTTCTGTCATCTCTCGAAGGAAAAGAGGTAATAATTCAAAAATATTTTGTTTAACCGTGAGACGCTAACGCTTAACCATATCATTCTTACTGCTTAACTTTATTCATCTATTGTTTAACATTATAACTCTACTCGCTTAACTTTGTTCAACTACCGCTTTAAACTTTTAGTTTTAATGTTTAATTTTGTTTGTTTACCGCTTTAACACAATAGGTTATAACGCTTTAAATATACTGAGTTACATGTGTAAACATAGTTTTAATTGTTTAAACTAAAATAATCGCTTAAGATTGTTTGCTTTACACATGCTAGTTTCCGAAATTGGGTTCCTGAATGTCCGATGAAGAAGTATTTGCTCGAACCCAACCGGTCGGTCGGACGTCATTGTTCCCAACTGCATCAGCTTTCAAAGGCAAGACGAGTAGGCAACCTCTTCCCTTGCTACCGGACGCCGCTCTCCCCGCGGTGCCAAAAACGCATCTCGCCGAGGCCGTGAAGCCCTCCCCACCTCGCCCCGACCGTGGCTTCGACCGTGCACCAACGGCGCGCCGCTCACGCAGGCGAGGGATGTCACCGCAACTCCTCACGCGCGAGCTTGCGCGATTGACGATCGAGTTCCCGCTCTGTCGCCGGGTGGAGGCTATCGAAGGCGGTCACAGCCATCAATCGATCGCGCCTTCCCTTCAAACAAATGAAGCACTCCGGGACTCGATACGCCTCGTCGAGTTCGACGACGAGGACATCATCGGGGCGGCCCTTCAAAGACGGCCTCATTCGAGAGAAGCTTGCAAAAAGAGGAAAACAATAACGCTCCGTCCTCCACCCGCGCTACCGACGATGAAATAATAGCAGAGACTCCGCAAGTAGCAGCACCTATCGGCTACGGTCGATGTTGTTAACGCTGACTGATATGCCCATCACGGTGGAGGAGATCGAAGATGGCGCTGAGTCTGCGGAGTGGAAAAGATCGTCGACTGCTGTTGGACTACATCATCGCATACGGTGGAACCGCATACCGACAAGCTGCATCAAAGATGGACACAATCCACGAAGAAGAACAACCGGACAACGCGTTGTGTCTCCCATTGATGCTCGCCGCCGGAACTCACGGTTGAGAAGGTCGCTGAGTCTATCCTCAACGAGGGCGGAATTACTTGGAACTAACGGCTGACCGTGCCAGCATCGAGGCGTACACAATCCCACAAGAACAAGAAGCACGTGAGGGAAGTGTCTCCTGTTGATCGTCGCCACGTGCTCCCCCATTAAAGCCCGATACAAAAGTAGAAGAACTTCGGAAAGTCTTCATTCAAGAAAAATACGCTGCCAATCGCTAGCAATAAGTACTGAGCGAGGAGTTGATAAGGATCTTCCTCAACCGCCTTCATGGACAAGTAAGTTTGAAGTTTTTATGATATTGTTTTTAAACCTGCTTTTTAGTTACCATTTAAGTAGGAGCGTTAACGCTTAAAAATTTGCTAGATAACATTTAACTTATAAGTGATACACTTTTAAATATTACCGTTACCGTCTTAAACATTCAATATAGAATTTAAAGTTTATACTTTAACGCTTTAATTTTTATACTTACAACATTGTTTACATGTCTTTGTTCCGCTCAACCGACAAAGACTGGCTGCTGGAAGAATGACTCGTCAAAGACCACACGGGCCAATCTATTCGACCTGCTCGAGGGGAAGGAGATGGTCACAAACGATGTGATGGACGCATTCGTATGTATCTTGCAAAAGACGATGAACGTAGTGCCCGTATCGTTATAAGAGGCGGCGCCCATCACATCCGCCACGCTGGCCTTGTTCATGCCGACAGGCATGACGACGCTGACGTGAATCCACGATGGCTATGATTGGAGATGCCGCGCAACTTGCATGAAGTGGACATCGCCATCCTCCCGATAATTATGAGTGGCCACTTCCGCTGTCGCCGCCCCGACAAGTGAAAAACAAGGAATACAGTGCATTATTCTTCATGCCAAAGCGAAGAATACTGATAAAACGCGCTAGAAATGGTAAGTGCTTTTAATAATTTGTGTCTGGTAATAGTGTTCGTAGAATAATCGGCATTCTAATACGAACTTGATATCTCGGCAATGAACCTATTCGACCTCTAGATCGATATGGAGTTAGGGCGAGTCGGCGACCGCAGTACCCGCTTGTTCACCTATGATGCCCCCACACGAGAAAAAGGAAGTACGATCGCAGCTGCACAGGTTTATCGCGTTACTCGACGCTCACGGGTGCAGAAGCCATCACCCTGATCTATGCATTAAGGTACTGCTTCCCGTGATACTTAGGGAGAGGCGAACAGCGATCACGACCCGAGGAGAGTCTTCAAAGCGGGTTCTTAGTCATTCTTTCTATATTTTGTATACACCGATTCTTTCTTTAATAATCCAGATTCATTGTTTAACATACACTTTCAAGCGTTTAAGTATATAGTTCATTGTGTAAATATCAATGTAATTAGTTTAAACTCCGCTTTTTACTCGTGTAAAAGCGAACCGTAGGGAGAGTGTACTGCAAGTGGGTCATAGTCATCAGATAGGTGTAATAGTTTCAAATGTAAACCGGTTTAAATTCGATTCATTTTTCCAAGAACATGACAAAATTTTTGTCGATGTAAATGTACATGTATCTAAATTCAATTAAATTCATTCCGCTTCGCTTTTGAGGTTACGTTCTTGTTGGATGATATTGTAGTCCGCAGAGTACATTATTGGGTAGGGGTTTGCATTTCATTTTTCATTTTCATTATCGGCTAATATCAACATTCATTTTTAATCAGTATAACGATAACTTTTGCCTTTTAACTTTCGCTTTTCTCTGTTTAAGTTTTAGGTTTCTCTGTTTAAATTTAATATTTTCTCGTTTAAAAATATCCTTATTATTTAATAATATCAATATAATTACAACAAAAATATACTTAATATTTTTACGTTTTAAAAATATCCTTATTACTTAATAATCTCTTATAGAGTGTAATGTAATGTTCCGATTTTTATGTGCTGACGGGAGTGGAAACGCTTGGGGGAACCGAGCGTGTAGTGTAATGCAGCTGGGGAACCGCTAGCACCATCCGTTTACAGACAGTTTTAAGCGGATACAAATTTATTTTAAACGATAAAAATAACAGTTAAACAGAGAATAAAATATTTAAAACGTAAGAGATATATTTAAATATAAAGTTCAATATTTAAACAATAATAAGAAGTATATACACGCCTATGCTGCAATCGTGATTCATTCCACGATCTCGCGATTGTGACTCGAAAACGTGGCAATGGCTACAACGCAACTCTGCGGACCTCGGACGCTCACGACTCGATCCTCTTTCGTCTAGGACACTCAGGGTTGCTCTCTCGTCACAAAGGCCGTCATAGACGCAGCTTCACGATTTTCATCCATCGACTGTCGTTTCGTCCGGGTATGGGGAATATAGCTTCCTTATACGCCATTTTTGAAGTCGAAGCTTCCTTCCACAGATCCTTCCGGTGTTTCTCGCTTCTTGATGAATTTGAAGTCGAAAATTCCTTTTGATTGCAGAAATTCCTAAGTCGTGCCTCTCGAAATGTTCAACGCCTTCAAAACATTGTCGATATCCAGCGACAACACTTCGACTTGATCGGATGAGGAAGGAAGGTACTGCCACACCCTCGGGCTCGCCATGATGTGGAGCAGCTGTTGCCAGATCTCAAATTCCTCCCAACACTTTAGTTTAAAGCGAACACGATCAATATTTAAAGCAGAGACACAAAATATTTAAAGCGATAAACATAAAATCTTAAGCGTTAAAAACAAAAAGTTAAATAATAAGTTAATAAGTTAATCGGAGACAATAGTGTTTAAATGGAAACTTGATAAATGTAGCATGTGACGGGGATAATAAACGATAATTAACTTCTACAACTATATAAAGCATAAAGCGAGAAGAAACTTACAACGAGAAGAACTCGTTTTTCGGTGAGGATACGATCGCCACATCATACGTCTCAACAACAAGATCAACAACGGAACATTTGAAGATGGAGTGCACGTGCGACATCGTGCTGGAAGTCAACCTCGCTTTTTATATGAGACATACTGGTTTTTATGTCCATCGGGTGTGATAAACTTCACTACGACATGCGAAATATCGAGGACCCCATCGCTCGCATATTTCGCCTAACACGATTCCCAGAAGTCGGTACGTGAACATTAGCACTCGTCCCTCCCCGTCTGTATCTAGCAATAGCACAAAAACTCTCCATAATTTAATCGGAAGAGCTAAAATTGAATCAGCCAGAATGAGAAGAAGAAAAAGAAGAAGAAGAAGAAGAAGAAGAAGAAGAAGAAGAAGAAGAAGAACAAGAAGCAAGAACAAAGAAGAACAAGATATGAGCCTTCTAAACTTTGTTTGAGAAAAAGCAAAGCGAGAGGCGATTTAAAAACTATGACAAAGAAAGTTATGATTAGGGCTATATTTTTCCCACCTTTTGCAAGGGCAAAAAGGAATTTCATATCGTGGACCCACTTAACTTACTGGTGAAAGTTAAAAAGGAATGTAAAATATAACTGAGTATGTCACGGGTGTGCAAAAAGTTGGAGGGGTTTTGGGAAGTTTTGAAAATTACGAGGGGTGAACAGTAATTTTCCCTTATATAAATCTATTGGGACATTTCTTTCTACAGGGTTAATGATGTTTACTTTCTCCTCTTCAATGTATCCTTTTCATCTCCCACACAACACAAGTGTAATGATTCCATGAGCCCTAATCCTAATTTCCTAATGGGACACCCTCTCAGTAGTCCAAATCATAGCCTTTTCCATGGCAGTTGCAGACAAGAATCCAAATAAAAAAGCTAGAGTGGTCCACAAGAATCCAAATCAGGAAGCTAATTCTTCATCTGGTGGGTTTTTTTTTTTTTTAGGGAGAATTGGTTATAAATCCCTCAAAAGTTCTATAATTGCATATTTACCCTTAGAAAAAACATAATTATATATATACCCCTGAAAAACATAGGTAATTACGGATATGTCCCTATTGTTAGATTCCGGTAATCAAACTTGATTAACTATGGTTATAACTTGGATTAAGATATACAAAAGGTCCAAAATAACCCTTATACAACTTAAAAAATACTTTTCAAGGGTATATATGCAATGGTATAATGGTAATTTTATATATTTGTTGTTTGTTAATGGATGGTTTTTCAACTAATTTGAACCCCAAAGTTATATTCGCAATTATGTATATTATTCAAGGGTATGTATGCAATTAACTTTTATTTAGGGGTAAATATGTAATTTCAAAATTTTGTAGGGGTACACCTGCAAAAGCCCCTTTTTTTTTTATCCCCTTTTTTTATCTTGCAAAGCTTGAACAAGCTCCATCAATAATGTAAATAATTGTAAAATTTATACCGAAACACATTTATGCCTTTATTCTATTTAAATTAACATTGAAACTTGTTTTTTCAACACACCGATATTTTGCACAGGAGATCTGATGTTAGTGGACCAAAATATAATTGGTGTTTTGAGATTCAGTATTGCCGAAAGATTTTGGATTTAGTATTTGCAAATGTTTAGTTCAAAAAGTCAAGTTATATAGAATTCAACTCATAAATTCGAGTATTTCTCGCTTTTTGTTTATCTTCAATCTTTTCATTTATGTGCATATCTGGGAAGTTGAGTTTTATGTGTTTATTGTATTGCAACCATGCAAAATTACAACTGCAAATATATACTTATATATATATATATATATATATATATATATATATATATAAATGGATAAAACATTATTTGCCTAAGTGTTTAGAGTTATTGTTATCTAATGATTTTTTATAATAGGTGTTTGCTCATCATCTAACGACTACTATGAGACATCCTCGAGATTTCAAATTTAGAGGATCCATCCTTATATTTATATAAATATATTGAAATGAGCTGTAAACAATTAATATAACCATAGCAAGGCTGATAATGAGAGCTTAATATTTCTTTAATTAATTTTAATAACAATTGTTGAGCTAGTTATATAACTTTAATCACTCACAAAGAACACGGACTATGTATAGGGATGGCAACGGGTAGGGTATGGGTAGAGTATGCCAAAACCCTACCCTGCACCTGTAACCCCCTACACCCCATACCCGTATTCTCACCCTGCTACTCTCGGTGGTAAAAATCATACTCCTTACCCTTACTCGCGGTATGCGGGTATACTCCGCGAGGTACCTCGCTACCCGTTGTTCAAATTATCGAATTAAATTTAAATAATAATAAAAAAATAAATTAATTATACATTATATTACAATCTTTTAAACACATCCATAAATTCAAAATTACAAGTTGATATATATTTGCTTATCTTAAATTATATAATCACATAAAAATGACGTCTATTTAGGACTCAATGGTAACTCTACCTTTTGTTTTGTTCATGTTTAACCATCTTGGTTTTTGTTTAAAATTTTTTCATATATCTACTATTTATATTTTATATAGCTTCAAATTTTATAAATATCTAGTAATATTTTGAATATAAAAAACATTATAAGTAATTCTCATAGGTTATATCCAATTGATTTTTTATTAGTATCTTATTTTTCATGATGTTCTAATAATTTTTATATTTGTTTATTTTTTAATTTAATTATGATTCTTAATATATATCTAAAATTCAATTTTGATAATAATATCAAAATATAAATATAGAAATTAAATAAAATTTAAAAATAATATATTAAGAGAAAAATTTGAAGTATTATTTTCAAATTAATCACTATGAAAATAGATATTGAGTAAATTGTGAGTAAATGTTTAGTTTTATAAAAATTATATATATATATATATATATATATATATGAGAGGGAGTAAGGATGCGGAGTGCGGGTTTTACCCTGCACCTCTTCAACAGGTAAGGGTAAGGGGTAAGATGCACGGGTGAGGGTAGGGGCATACCCTTCACGCCGTCTGCCCATTAAAAACTAACGAGTATACCGATGTCAGTATCCCGATGCTCGGTCGAAAGAGGGTAATACCCTCTTTGACCGAGATCGGCATCTGTATACCCGTCGGGTAGGGTACAAATTGCCATCTCTAACTATGTAGATTGGGAGTATCTCTGTAGTTTTTTTTTGGGGGGGAAGGAGCTCACATGAGCTATTGGGAGTATCTCTGTAGTTGAATTCAATTGTTTTTACTCTAAGTTGCTATGATCGATGATATGTGCCTTTCCTTCCACTTTATTTATTTTGCAATTAACATAACACGCATAAATATCGTATTATATTAGTTTAAAACTTTCTTTGTCCCATTGTAAGTGTCTATCTTAACCAATTAGTTGAAATTAAAATTTTCATTTGTTTTTAGCTTATTTTTGTCATTTAACACATTTCTTTCTATATTCATTAAAATTGTGCATTCAAAGTGATAGTGATGGAGAATAATGTATCTAAATATATTAGTAAGATTAAATTTAAAAATTAACACTTTTTATCATGCTCTTTTACTTATTGCATATATATATATATATATTGATTTTTTTTTACTTATGATACATATATATGTATCTTTTCATGGTTATTAGTTGTTTTTTAATGTTATATGTGATGATGATGAAGTTTGATCTTGGGATGTTGATCTGTTGTTTTATTTATGGTGTACATTATTCCAGAGTAATTCAGGGGTCTTTTGGTATGTGGGAAACTAACAATTTTACAAGGGAAAGTAAAGTTGTGAAAAACTTTCACACGTTTGATTTTAATATGAACAATGCAAAGTAATGGTCTTCATGTAATCACTTTCTCTTTGACTAGGAAAAATGATTTATGAGGGGGAGGGTGTGAAAAGGATTACACAGTGGCTGTGAAAATATTAAGCGAGTGAAATTCCAATACTACCCTTATTTAAATAATTTGTTTTATTTATCTTTTCTTGATTTTAAAAACCATAGAGCAAAACTCATTCGTTTCTCTTTTCTTTCCAAAACTCTAGGGTAAGAGAGATCACTCATTAGTTAATTTTTTTCTACTTTTTAATGTTAAATTTTTATATTTTTGGAACTAGTTTTTAGCTTTTTGTATATATACTAGAGTAATCAAAGGCAAGAGAGATCCTCATTAGATTTTAACTTTATATGTATATATATATATATATATATATTAATTTTATTAATTAGAGTAATCAAGGGCAAAATTGAGAATGCATATAACTTTACATAGAAACCTATTCATACCAAACGAAGAAATTAACTTTACATGCATTTCAATTACATCTTTTATAATACATACCAAACATTGTTTTGTTACTTAGCAGGAAAAGTAATTGCAGGAAAAGACTTTACAGTGAAAGACTTTACAGGGAAAGTCTTCACTGCAAAGCACCAAATGGGCCCTCAGTGTTAAGTGATTTGTATGAATATAAACCAAAATAATAATAACAAATAGTGTTGCATAGTAATCAGAATAAATAAGTAATAAACATTGTATTTTGAGGGTGGAGGTGCTCAAACAGATATGTTTATACATGTGAGAGAGAAAGAAGACAAAAGGAGGCTCAAGAAGAAGAAGAAGGAGATGGAGAAGGAGAAAAGAAATGAAGAGATGGATCAGCAATGGATGAGTGTGACTTGGTAGATCAGCAGGACCATCTTGCTAAAAATTGAGCTTTTATAATAATATTTGGTAACTCGCCGTCCAACTAATGATTTTTCCGTTGAGGATGACTGACGACGACTTACAGCAACTAACTCTGGTTTTACTTTCCTTCTGCTAAAATACAGGGAGTTATCCTGTTTGTTCTTGTTTTGTTTGCTCTGTTTTAGGTTTCTCTGTTTTTTTTCCTGTCTCTTTAATAAATTTATAATTTATCTATTTTTATATAAAATATATTTTATACTCCCTCCGTAAATAACCGAATCTCGCATACCAAGAAAGTTGGTTATTTTATATAATTTAATAAAAAATTAGTTATCTTTCCAAAATTACCCTAATTATATCTTCACATTTCTCTCTCATATTAAATTTCAAGAAGAGAATTGAATAGAGTGTTAGGATAACTTTGGAAAAAAAAATAATAAATGCTTCTTGATGTTCAAAAATGACAGATAAAAATGAACATGGGTTTATAACAGATAAAAAGGAACGGAGGGAGTATATACTAGTATGAATATCCGTGCTTGTGCTATGACCTATAGACTTCATCTAATAATACAAATCATTTTTTTAAAAAAAAATCACTTAACAAAAAATACAAATAAAAAAAAAGCACAAACACCAATAGTATTAGATAAATAAAATAAAACAAATATAAATAATAATAATAATAAATCATATATATAGATGAAAAACAATGAAAACAAAATTAAAATAAAAACACAATATATCTAAAAACATTAAAATATACCAAAACATGTTTATGTCTATATATTTATATATATATATGAAAATAATAAAAAACAATTAAACCAAAATTAAAAAACAAAAAGATAAGTATATAATAAAATGTTATATATATATATATATATATATATATTGAGAGCGGATGGTGGGTTGGTGTGGGATTCACTCAACTAAATTAAAAAAAAAAAAAATTTAAAAGTATGCTGTTAATTAAAATTAATATATAGTTATATATGGAGAGTTTGGAGAAAAGTGACTTCCCTGCTGCACCATTCGAAAATTAAAACCAATGCTATAATTAATCAAAGTTTGTATGATAAGCACTAAACAAAAAGTTTTTGGACCCTTTTTTTTTTTTGTGTTTTTACACATAAAAAGGTAAACTATTTATCGTATATAAATGCACGTATGAAAAATTCACCATTTTACCTATATTGGTAATTATATTTAAAATTATGTATTTATGTAATTAAAAAAATATGTCATATTTATTGTAAGAAAAAACTTTCAATGGATGTGATCTTTCATATATATATATATATATATTTATTTTTATCAATATGTAAGGTAAAGCGTCAACGTTCATAGATAAGAAAAGTAAAAGATTTTAGTAGCGAGGAAAAAGAAGTGGGGTGAGGGTTGGTGTTATTTTAATTTTTTTTCGATGCGAAAGAAAAAAAATTCAGGGGCCACTGGATATTGATCCAACATCCATGAAAATGTGCATGGGTTCAAAATTATTTTAATATTTTATTTTTCGGTAAAATAAACAAGTGAGTTGAGGCTTAAGAGTTTTTTCGGGTGAAAAAAGTAAAAAAAAAATTGAAAAGCCATTGAATATCGATCTAATGCTCACGGCAATGTGCATAGGTACTTTGGCTTGTATATATATACCATATGTAATTAGTGAAATTATTTATTACATTGATTTTTCAAAAAAAAAATTTAATAAAGTGGAACTAATTTAATTTTATTTAACTTGCCCCTTTATTTTAACTCAATTTACTATGAATTTTTTTTATTTATATAATGTGTTTCTAATACATATCATTTAGTACTATATAAAAACATAATAAGAACATTGTCACCATTAAAATCAATTATATATATACACACATATCCTTTTATTATTTACGTAAGGATTTTTTTTTTCATCAAAACTAATAAAATATCTAATATTTAATTATATCTTTTAAATAAAAGAGTAAAACATCTATTTTAGCTGACGTTCACGTTTGCAAAAAAATAAAAAAAAATAAAAAAATTTAAATAGAGTAATATTTAATAAAAACAAAGGTTACAAATAATTTTGTTAGTTTTCAGGGTGTCAAATAAAAACCTCTTGAAAAGCATATAAGAACACTCACAGAGACTGAGAGTGAGAGAGAGAGAGAGAGAATGGAGAGTGAGGCGCTGATCCAGAGCTCGGCGGTGATAGCCGGCGTCGTGGACTACAGCGGCCGTCCGATCACCGCCGGATCTGGCAAGGGACGGTGGATCTCGGCCTTCTTCATTATCGGTACTACTATTACCCAATTCCTCACTCCTTAATCTTCAATTGCCCTAGATTTGAGGGGTTTTCCCATGAGTGATGATCTCTGAGCAGGCGTGGAGATGGCGGAGAGGTTCGCGTACTACGGGATAGGGTTTAATCTGATCACTTATCTCACCGGTCCTCTCCGGCAGCCCACGGGGTCGGCGGCGGCGGCGGTGAATATGTGGTCAGGGATGGCGATGATGCTTCCGTTGCTCGGAGCTTTTCATCGCTGATTCGTATCTGGGACGCTACCGCACCATCATCATCGCCTCCATTCTCTACATTCTGGTTTGTTCCTTTATTCTCAATTAATAAAATGGTAAATATTTTTTAATAATTTTTAATAAAAAAATAAATAAATCATAATTTTATTAAAGAAAAGAACCAACTTTATTAAATTAAAATCAAAAGAACAGTAGAACAACAATGCATTAGAAGGGAAACTGACTTAGGGACTATATAATTCGGATCATTGATTTTGAGTCTATTTTTAATTAAAATAATTGTTTTGTTTTTGTTTTTGTTTTTGTGCACTTACTGGTTTACACTTTACACCTCTAAAATCTATATTTACAAGAAAAATCAATTCTAAAAATAGTCTGAAAAAAACTAAGGTACCCCTCAATCAGAGATATATATATATATATATGAAAGCAACTTTAATGACTTTTTTGAAGCGCTCGATGAACTTTCAAGTTTCAATTGATTTTACATGCATTAGATGGGTTTGTTGGCCTCTCAGCTTTCAGTGTCCGTCAAACAGTTAATTGATAGACCCTACATTTATTTATTTTTTTTATTTAATTTAATTTTTCTTAAAGAGCCCTATTGTTTTTCAATTTTGTAATCACCCAAAAATTAAATAATATTTAAAAAATAATATATTACTTTGTTATAATTCTTATATTTTTATAAAATATTTTAAATACGTATTTTTTTATTATAATTTGTTAAATATATTATTTATTTTTTAATTAATACTATTTAATATTTATATCAAAGTTATATGTTTGTAAAATTAAGAAATGCAAATGAAATGCATAGTGTATAATGTATATAATTAAAAAGATGCCAAAAATAATTGTGGGACTCATATTATGGTATAAATATAAATATTATGATGAATAGTATAATGGGTAAAAAATTTAATAGATTGAGAAGGTGGTGTGAAAATCAAACTTATTGATAGTGTAATCATTAAAAATACTTTAAAGAAAAGTCTTAGAACACTCTCGTATGATATAAATAAATAAAAATAGCGCGAGGGAAGTGCCCGAGAGAAAGAAAAGGGTTGAGCAGGGTCAGGTATTTTGTTTTCCAATGGGGACTAGAAAGTTTTGGGATCATTAAATGTCGATCCAAAGGTCACCGGTATGTCCATAGATTAAAATCTACACAAATCCATAATAGATGTGGTATATTTTTGACGTTAGAAAGAAAAAAAAATTATGAAATTAAAAAGATAAAAAGTAGAAACAGGTGAAAATTTGGCACATTAGTAATATTTATGGTTGTAATTGAGAAGTTTCGAATTTAAATCTCTCATATTATAATTCACTTTTGTAGGTTCTTTGTGACTGACTTTCTGTAAAAATACTTGCTCGTTCTCTTCCCATAATTGTAAGCGGAGACTTATCCTGGTAGAAATCGATCAGTCACTTACTCAGCTGAGTGTGACACATACTTTCGTTGTCATGATTTTTAGAAAACTGGTGATGAAAGGTTTTGAAAAATAAACCAATTATTTTACAAACAAATAATATTATTTTTGTTGGGATCCGTGAGCTAATACAGAAATTTATTTACGATGACTTGTTATGCAGTTACACACTGTTATATAAAAGGATTTTTCTTAGATAAATTTTTATCAAAAATAAGTTTTGATCAATATTCTGATATGATATCCATCTTATATTTTTGAATTTGCTCTGACAAGTTTTCGCTTAAGAGTTGGGACTTGGGGAATTGATTTTTAGATTCGGTGGACATGGAGCAGATGTGCCACATGAGTGGTTGAGATTAATGGATGGTTTGGATTGACTTTTTAAAAAGTGCGAAGACTTAACTAATATACTTTTAGACTTTATGTATGTATTAGTTTTTCTACAAATATAAGTTCACGCTAGCCATGTGGTATTTTTGAAAAAAAACTATTTCGGACTTGTTAAATTACAAGTTATCTTTATCAAATAGAGGAATAACTATATTTTTATACTTTTTGTTTTCCCAATTTTCACCCAATAATAATAATTATTATTATTATTATAATTATAATTATAATTATTATCATAATATATTAAATTATTATTATTATCATTAATGTTGTCATTATCAATAGCAATAATAGGAAAGTAACTCAATTAATGTTTATTTTAATAATTTGACACCTCTAAAAGTTTTTTAAAATCCACATCTAAATAATTTCACACATATAAAAATATAAAAATATTTTAATATTAGCTTATCCAAACATAAAATATAAAAAAAATACTTAATTTACTCCGAAAAGCATTTTTTAAAAATATATTTATACAAAATTTTTAAATAAATAAATAAATAAATAAATAAATATATATATAAATCAATTCAAACAAACCCCAAAACATTGAATATTGTTCAATGAAGTGATACTTATGGTAAATGTCACGGTAGGTATAGTGACCTATGTGTAAGGTGAGCCATAGGCTTTTGTCATGAGCGAAAGGTTGAGAGGGGTTTGGAGGCTAGAGGGTTAAGCACGCGATTTCTCAACCCTCCCAGAGTCGGAGGGTATGGGAAGCATTGATAATTTTATAGATGAAAATGCTTGCTTTTCAATAAATTTAGTAATAGCTAATAAAATCCTTTTTATTTTGGGAGTGAATGCTGAATAAAACCATACTGCATTAGCCTTATCTCCTTATCTCGTGGGCATCGGAGATCCACGAATCTTTAGTTATAATTTTATTGGACGAAAGAAATATCCTTTTATTTATATTTACAAATATGTATGGGATTGTATAAAAGATTTGAAAAATATTTATAGACTATGTTAATTAATTATTTTTAGCCTAGTATTTAATTGAGATTAATGAATAAAATTTATTTATTGATCCATTATTTATCATAATAGAACATTTTGAAACTCAAAAAGAGTATTTTGGTAATAACGATTGTGTAACATTACGTTCTCTTACCTTCAAAACCTTCATTTGCTTTTACTTTTGCCCCAAACATGGTATGGGTTGATCCCTCACTCACTTTCCCTTCCCTCCCTTTTTACTTTTATGAACCCTTGCTACACTTCATCCAAGAGCCTTAAAGTTGGCCTTAAAAGTAAGAACATGTTTGGAACATCACTTGTCAAAACAAACAATGACTCCCACTTCATAGCATTCAGTAGGTCTAAACCTTAATTATTCACTTGGACTTTAAAAACCAAGCAATGAAGTCTAGATTGATAAAGGTGACGTGTAAAAGGAGGATCATTTTATCTTAATTGTTGGACCTTATTCTCCAAAACACATTATAATCAATGGGTTTAATCACGAGATTAGTCCTCGGCTTTTCTCGGTCTTTTGCTGTGCGAAATCTTCACGAATAGTGCCTGCTTCTTGGAAAAATCTGATTCAAAATCACCTCTGTCCTTACTTATCTTTAGTCACTCTACTCTCTTGAGAAAAATCGTAGATAGATAATTGACCTATTTTTGAGATCAGAGAGGTAAGTAGAACCATTTTTCAGTGGAAGGCTAACTTGGAAAGCGTTTTACGAGTGAGCAGACCAAGTGAGAGAGAAAAGCGAGCAAGTTCGACTAACATGTGAAACGAAACTGAGAAAAGGGCTGGCCTTAAAATGTTTATAACCAGGGTCTGGGCATGTTGACATTCTCATCCTCATTGCTGCCTTCCATACTCACTCAAAAATGTGACAATGCCATTGATCTTTCTAGTTGTCCTCCCAGTCAACTCCAAGTCATCGCCTTCTTTGTCTCTTTATATCTGGTGGCTTTTGCACACGGTGGACACAAGCCCTGCACTCAAGCGTTTGGAGCTGATCAATTTGATCAGAATGATCCTTTCGAATCAAGTCAAGAAGCTCCTTCTTCAATTGGTGGCACTTTGGGATGAATTTTGGCATGCTATTTACCACTGTGCTCAACTATGTGCAAGATAGTGTCAGCTGGGGATTTGGATTTGGTATCCTGCTTGGCCATGGTTCTTGCTCTCATTGTTTTTCTTATCAGGTTCCAGAACTTATCGATACTGCATTGTCAGAGAGACAAGCCCATTCATTAGAATTGGCAAAAGCATGTTGGCAAGCATCAACTGTCAAAGGCTTCACAGTAAGTTTCCTCCTCTTTTTATTCAACACTACCATTTCCTAAACCATATCTTATTGCATAATGATATAAGTCATATAAACATATACATATGCAGGACGGAAGAGAAGGAAGGAGAAGCAAGAGAAGCTAAAGGCGTTCTTCGATTGTTTTCAATATGGACTGCATGCTTAATATATGCTATTGTTTTTGCACAATCAATGACATTCTTCACAAAACAAGCCAGCACTCTAGACAGAAGGATTGGCAGCAGCTTCATAATACCCTCAGCCTCACTGCAAAGCATTGGTACCGTCTCAATTGTTGCTTTCATCCCCATATATGATCACACCCTTTGTTCCTGCAGTTCGGAAACTCACAGGGGTTGCAATCAGGCATCACAATGCTCCAAAGAATCGGCATTGGCATCGCAATCTCAACCACAGAGATGGCAGTCAGCTGCACTGGTAGAGATGAAGAGGATAAAAACAGCTTGAGAATCACGGGCTCATTGATTCGCCTCACATACCAATTCCAATGAATTTATTGTGGTTGATGCCCCAATATGTTCTCTATGGTTTTATCAGATGTGTTCGCAATGATTGGTTTGCAAGAATTCTTTTTATGATCAGATGCCAGATGCACTGAGGGAGCCTTGGACTTGCTCTATATTTGAGCATCTTTGGTGTGGGAAGCTTCATAAGCGGATTCATTGTTTCTCTGATGAGATAAGGTCAGTGCTGCACAAGGGTGAGAGCTGGTTTCCTGACAATCTAAACCATGGTCATCTTGATTACTTCTTCTGGTTTGCTTGCTGCACTAAATGCTTTTAGGGTTACTCATCTACATATATTTTTGCTGCAAAGCCTATGCATGGGAAGAAAAGGGTGGTCTACTATGCTATAATATCCTCTAATGCAATTGTGGTTTATCCACTTTTATCGAGCTATCTTATAATATAAACGCTGATCTTTTGCTGTATGTTGTTGCTTTTGTTTTTGTATTAAATACATATTTCTTAGATATTTAATTCAATTGTAAGAGCAACGATCTACTTGAAGCCCTATAAGGACCCAAACATTTCCTTGCCCTATTATTTATTTATTTATTGATATATAAATACTAGTACTAATAAAATACATGTGAACTTACATTCCATAGAAGAAAGCAATGAAGCAAATGCATCATGGAGTTATAATTTAGAATTTTAATTAATTAAAGAGTAATTGATATGAGATCCAAAGGTGCCCACTAGGCAAGTTTCAACCATTCCTGGTCCGGAACTGAACTCACAAACACACACTGGGCCAATGATTTTGCAAGCGCGACTGGAAACCCATAATCGGCCCACATTGTAAGGGTTTTGATTATTGGTAGAGTTTTTGTGAACCTGTGACCAGTGAGTTCATTTGCCAAGGTCATCTAGGTTAAGCAATCCACAATTTTATTAAGAATCATTTTTAATTTTATTGAATTATTCATAAATAAACAAAAGGTCTCAAAAATTAACTCATTTGTTAACATGTGAACTGAGAGTGTTTGGACCAAACCTGATTCACCCAAAAGTGACATCGATGCTTTCTCTCGAGCTTTCCTCATTGATTCGTATTTGGGTTCCCTCAGATTTTTCTTAAGATTAAGCTGTATATATATAATTTTTAAATAATGATTAAAGCCAAAGGGTTTATAGTCCGGTGCCCTTTGGTTAAATTCGCGAAAAGACATTAGGCCGTTTGGTCTGCAGAATGATGTGTAACGACGTAACGCAACTCTAGCAGTAAAATAATGAGTGGGAATGTTATACGTTGACGAATATTGCGAGTAATTTAATATAGCACGTGGTTGAAAAACTCTTATTACCGGAATAATTACATTACCGTAGTGTTTGGTTGTCGTCAGTAATCATTTGTTAAAATATACAAAGCTATAAGACACTACTGCGGTAATTCTAAGATAAGCATGCAAATTTGGTGGTAGATAGGATTACGCACTTTCTTGGTAATATTTATAAATCGGTAATGTGACATTACCATACAGATTCTACTCATGTAACGCCAGACAGTAGTAATATTTTCAGATTACTCACGTAACGTGTAGTATCTTTCATACATCACCGCGAACTGTACTACAGTGTGAAAAATTTAAATCTTTAAGTTCAAATTTGTTTGATGCCACGGTGGTAACAACTCCTTAGTTATTGGTGCAAACTTATAACACAAACAAACTATTGGTATATTGGTATATAGGTCGTCGATAGAGCTCTCACCGAGTGGTGAGAGTTCGATTCTTGGTTGCTCATTGGCTGAGGACACTGACTATTTGTTGTTTTTGTAAAAGAAAAAAATTAAAATTAAAAATGGATTAAAACAATATTTTAAATATTTCAAAAATAAAAAAAATAAATTAAGTATAGATGATGAGAAAGTTATTTTTTTAATACCTTAAAATCATAACTATGGTTTAGAAAGAAGTCTATATTATTATCCTAAAATTATTTTACCAATTTAAATAAAAAAAGCTTTTATGTCTCCTCACTGAAACACTAATTTCCTTTATTTTTAAATTTTTAAAATAATTTCATCATAGATTATATATACACTCACCAAGTACGCCCTGACATTGATTTCTCGAGTTTATTCTTCCTTCTTTTTTTGAGAGAAAAAGTAACATAAATTAGACAATTTTTTTTAAAAAAATTAATACATACATTCTTTAAAAAAATTATGCATATATTTTTCTATCACAAAATAAAATTGTTTGTTTTTTAATAAAATTAAATAGACTATTATTTTATCAAAAATAAAAAGACAGTACAAACTTAGCAAGGAGAGTATAAGAAAATAAAAAATGAAAACCACAAATAGTGATTGATATTCTTGGAACAATGACTTAAAAAGCCTAAATATTTATGAATAATAAGTAACTCATAACATTGATGAAGAGTCATTTAGCTGAGTTATAACGGTTTTGTAAAAAGACATAAAAATTTTTATAATACGAGTAATTCGATTACGTTCGATCAAATACTGAAATTCGATCTAGTTGTGTTTGAAAATCAGTATTTTTAGATTTACGTTGATATTAAAAATTTATTATATTAAAGATTACACTAATCGAAACGCCACTTAAATAAACTTTTATAAGTTATTTTTACTTTCCAAAACCTAATATAAATCCATTGGGGCATTTCTTTTCTGCAGGGTTTAAAAATGTTTACATTCATCTTCAATGCATCCTTGTCTTCTCCCACCGTGTAATGGCGCCATGAACCCTAATCCAAATGGAACACCCGATCAAAAATCCAAGTCATAGCCTTCTCCATCGCTTTATTCTACTGTCATTTGCAAACATGAATCCGAAAAAAATGATACATAAGAATCCAAATAAAAAAGCTAGAGTGGTCCACAATAATCCAAATCAAGAAGCTACTTCTTCAACTGGTCTTTTATATATATATATATATATATATATATATATATATATATATATATCTTGCAAAGTATATGGATAAGCCACATCAATAACACACATAAACATAAAATTTATGCCTAAATACATAAATGCCTTTATCCTCTATAAACTGAAGTTCAAACATGCCATAGGAAAGGACACTAACACTTTGCAAAGAAGATCCGATTTTAATAGACCAAAAAATGATTGGTGTTTTTGGGATTTAGTGTTGCCATAAGGCTTTAGATCAGTACTTGCCATGGTTTTTGAAAAGAAATTATATACGCAAACAATGATTTAAATAAAAAGTCCAAAATCGGATCATGTACATAATTCTATTAAAGTTATGTAAAAATAGTAATGGTTTTTATTTAGATCGAAATAATGATCTTAAGCGAGCACACTAGCAGAAGATGATCTCCCGCCACTTTTCCGGGTTCTCATTCGAGAACATACGAGAGAGAGAAAGAGAGTTCCAAGAAGAGCAATAGCAGAAATCTAACAACATTTTTTTATAGTATTTTTTTATGGATTTTTAATAAATATTTTTAATATTAATGTTGCCACATTAGTGTCGAAAAACTATCGAACCAATATCGGTTAATTTAAGAGCCTAAAAAAATAAAAAAATGTCAAATACTGAGAATTAAAAAGGATGAATTTTATATTACAAAAATTAAAAAGACAAAAAAATGTAAAAATAAAAATATTATTTTTGGTATTTTTGACCATTTATATATATTTAATTGTTATAAATATGCAAATTATAATTTTTTCATACAATCCGAAATTATGGGGCAAAAATTATGTCAATTTGTTCTTCTTTTATTGATCATTGCATAATCATAAAAATTTTGAAATTTTGTGAGGATAAGATAAAAAAAATGTTGGCAGATAGTGATTCCATATATATATATATATAAAATAGATGTCTAACCAAAAGAACATACATAAATGCATGGTAATTCTAACTTTCATTGGATGTGATCTTTACTTTGTGTTTTATCAATATTCATTAAAAATTATATGTATATATAGGTAACCTAAAGTTTCAACGTTCATAGATGATAAAAAGTAAAAAATGAGTTGGGTTGGGCATGCAAATTATTTTAATATTTTATTTTTTATAAATAGGAAAACAAGTGGGGATGAGGGTCCTGAGGGAGTCATTTTAATATTTTATTTTTTTATAAAAAAAATTATAAAATCATTAGATATTGATCTACCAATCACGAAACATGCGTACGCACAAAAAGATGTATACATATATTTGATCTTTCTTCACCCGAAATTAGTGAAGTTGATTTTTTAAATAATAAGTTTATTTAATTTTATTTTAGCTCGGTTTAGAATGATTTTATATTTATTTAATTTGTTTATAATGCATATCATTGAATATTATATAAAGAACATTTTCACCATTAAAATCAATTATTTATTTATATATATATATATATATATATATATATATCCTTTATTTTTACGTAAGGATCATCAAAAACTAATAGGTCATCTAATATTTAATAATATCTTTAAATAAAAAGAGTAAAAACATTCATTTTTAGCTGACGTCCACCTTTTGCAAATAATAATAATAATAATAGTAATATATATATATATATATATATATATATATATATATATATATATATATCGTAGATAAGAAATCATAGATGTCCCAATTATCGGTCGTTGGATCGTGATCCGATGGGACGACATATCTCGTTCGTTATATTGTTCGAACAATAATTCTTATTTATATTCTTTGTAGTATCTCACTGTTCACCCGATATTAGCGGTTGAATCGAGATCCGACGGTGATAATAGACATCCATAGATTTCTTATCTATGGACGTCCATAGAGGATTGATCCTCATATATATATATATATATGAGCATTCATCTCCTGGGATGTCCCTAGAATTCAATTTTAGGGATGTCCCCATATCAGCCGTTAGATTATAGAGTAATATTTGAAAAAAAAACAGGTTACAAATAATTTGGTTAGTTTTCAGGGTGTGTCACATAAAAACCTCTTGAAAAGCATAAACACTCGCTGAGAGTGAGAGAGAGATAGAGAGAGAGAATGGAGAGCGAGGCGCTGCTCGAGAGCTCGACGGTGATAGCCGGCGTAGTGGACTACAGAGGCCGTCCGATCAACGCCGGATCCGGCAAAGGGACGGTGGACCTCGGCCTTCTTCATTATCGGTACTACTATTACCCAATTCCTCACTCCTTAATCTTCAATTGCCCTAGATTTGAGGGGTTTTCCCATGAGTGATGATCTCTGAGCAGGCGTGGAGATGGCGGAGAGGTTCGCGTACTACGGGATAGGGTTTAATCTGATCACCTATCTCACTGGCCCGCTCCGGCTGTCCATAGGGTCAGCGGCGACGGCGGTGAACTTGTGGGATGGGATGGCGTCGATGCTGCCGTTGGTCGGAGCTTTCGTCGCTGATTCGTATCTGGGACGCTACCGCACCATCATCATCGCCTCCATTCTCTACATCCTGGTTTGTTCCTTTATTCTCAATCTTTTCTTCTTTCCTTTCTAGGATTTCTCTTTCCTGTCTTTTACTGAGAATGAGGGTATATTTTTCTAATAATTTGGATCATTGCTTTTTACGTAAACCCCCGGAATTAATTGCAGATATACGTGCAATACTGTGATGATTGTGTTTGATTGTCATTGATTTTGAGTTATTTTATTTTATTTTATTTTATTTCATTTTTAAGAGAGAAAAAAAGGGGCAGGGGGCTACCCTCAATCATATATATATATATATATATATATATATATATATATATATATTTAAAAAAGAAACATCTTAAAAATGTATCTCTATGATTAAAAGTAACATAGGCAATGTGAGAGAGGAATAACTGTGGGCTAATCAATTATAACTACCCGTGATTATAATTGAGAGGTCTCGAGTTAGAATTTTCTCTCTTATTTTCGGACGGGGTTGAGTTGGAATTTTCTCTCTTATTCTCGGACGGGGTTTATTTTCATGAGATCAGTCAAACTACTATAACTGTTTACTTTTATACCTGTTTGTTTTTTGCTTTGTCATTTGTCGATTTGTAAAAAAAAAAAAAAAAAATTGAAAGAGAGAAGAGACAAAGAGAGAGAAAGAGAACATGTTGGGTGGGATTGAGGTTATTTTATTTTTCAGGGAAGGAGAAAGTTTTGAAACCGTTAGATTAATATCCAACGGTTCTCGTGACTCTAGAGATGATTTTTAGAAAACCGGTGATCAAAGATTTTTAAAAAAATAAACCAATTACTTTACAAACAAAAGAATATTATTTTGTTGGGATCTATGAGCGAATATGATATTTCCTTTGCAATGGCTTGTTAGCAGTTACACACTGTTATATGAAGGAATTTTTTTCTTAGAGAAATTCTATCAAAAATTAAATTTTTGATCAATTTTTTTGAAATCCATCTTATATTTTTGAATTTGCCGGACAAGTTTTGGTTAAAGAATTAGGAATTGTTATTGAGATTGGTGGACAACCAGCAATCTGCCGCATGCATGGTTGAGATTAAAAAGTTTGGATATTTTTTTCAATGAAGTGGTAGGCCCTAGAGATAATTACTCAAGAATCATACACAACAAATGAGTAAAAAAGTAAATTGCGATGAGGTAGAGTTACAGATTTAAAACTAGCTAGATTCATCACTCAAATCATCATCCTCTTTGTAATTAACTATTGGTTTAAGGCCATTGGAGAGGCTTGAAATGGGCTCATTGTTTGTTTTGGTCTTTTAACTAAAAAATTTGCACATTTTGACACCTGGACTAAATATATTTGTTCCTCTTGATGTTGGCTCACAATAGTGTGACACATGTTTCGAACATCACTTGCCAAAAACAGGCAATGTCACCCACTTAATTATTAACTTGCACTTTAAAACCAAGCAATGAAATCTAGATTGATAATGGCTACGTGTAAAAGAAGGATCAATTTTTTATCCAAGTTGTTGGACCTTATTGTCTCAAAACACAATAGAATCTGACATGTAAAACAGAAACTTAGAAAAAGGCTGATCTTAAATGTTTAACCAGGGGTCTGGGCATGTTGACATTCTCATCCTCATTGTTGCCTTCCATCCTCAATCAAAAATGTGACGTTGCCATGGGTCCTTCTAGTTGTCCTCCCAGTCAACTCCAAGTCATCACCTTCTTTGTCTCTTTGTATCTGGTGGCGTTTGCACAAGGTGGACACAAGCCCTGCACTCAAGCATTCGGAGCTGACCAATTTGATCAGAATAATCCTCTGGAATCCAAATCAAGAAGTTCCTTCTTCAATTGGTGGTACTTTGGGATGACTTTTGGCATGCTCTTTACCACTGTGCTCAACTATGTGCAAGACAATGTCAGCTGGGGATTTGGATTTGGTATCCCCTGCATGGCCATGGTTCTTGCTCTCATTGTTTTCTTGTCAGGTTCCAGAACTTATCGATACTGCATTCTGGAAGAGACAAGCCCATTCATTAGAATTGGCAAAGCATGTTGGCGAGCATCAGCTGTCAAGACTTCACAGTAAGCCTCCTCCTCTCCTATCCAATATCACTGTTCTTAAATTATATCTTATTCCATGATGATCTAACCATATACTCTTGCAGGGCAGAAGAAGAAGAAGAAAAAGAAGCTAAAGGCATTCTTCGATTGTTTCCAATATGGGCTACATGCTTAGTTTATGCTATTGTTTTTGCGCAATCAATGACATTCTTCACCAAACAAGCTAGCACTCTAGACAGGAGGATTGGCAGCAGCTTCGTAATACCCTCAGCATCACTGAAAAGCATCAGTACCATCTCAATTGTTGCTTTCATCCCCATATATGATCACATCCTTGTTCCTGCAGTTCGGAAACTCACAGGGTTGCACTCAGGCATCACAATGCTCCAAAGAATCGGCATTGGCATGGCAATCTCAGCCATAGTGATGGCAATCTCCTCGCTAGTAGAGATGAAGAGGATAAAAACAGCTCGAGAATACGGGCTCATCGATTCGCCTAACATACCAATTCCAATGAGCTTATTGTGGTTGATGCCCCAATATGTTCTCAATGGTTTAGCAGATGTGTTCACAATGATTGGTTTGCAAGAATTCTTTTATGATCAGATGCCAGATTCACTGAGGAGCTTGGGACTTGCTCTATATCTGAGCATCTTTGGTGTTGGGAGCTTCATAAGCGGATTCATTGTTTCTCTAATAGATAAGGTGAGTGCAGCACAAGGAGAGAGCTGGTTCCCTGACAATCTAAACCATGCTCATCTTGATTACTTCTTCTGGTTTCTTACTGCACTAAATGCCTCTGGGTTACTTATCTACATATATTTTGCACAATCCTATGCCTACAGGAAGAAAGGGTGTTCTCCTTTGCTATAATAATATATAAGTTACCAAATTGTGCTGTATGTTGTTGCGTCTTTATTTGATGTATAATATAGTGGAGTAATGTTGTTGTTTGTGATTAATTATCTATTAGTCGTGCTTTATCCACTTTTATTAAAAAAAATTACCTTTTGAGTAAAATATTATTACTAACAGATCTTTCCAAATTGTTAAACATTGTCTTGAATTTATCAAATTATTGATTTTTTTTTTTGACAAAGTTATTGATTTATGTCCTCGTGGATTTCCATCTTCTATTGTGGTTTTGTGAGGTTGGCAGTAGCATATAAAATTCCATGTGAATATTAAATAAATTACATATATTAGATTTTACAAAAATATATATATATATATATATATATATATATTTTTCTGAAGTATCTATGGAGTTAGTCCAAGTGATTAAAAAGCTTAGCTTGCTTAAACTATTAAGTATCGATGGAATTCCTCACCCTCTTAAAACCTGAAAAATCAGTAGAAGAAAGACCAATGTATGTGTGTGTGTATATATATATATATATATATATATATTTGTTTAAATAAAATTTATATATTTTTTTATAATTGGGACAATTATAAATAATATATAAAATCATGTGATAGCAAATTTTATATATTTCAACCCAAATAAATCATGTGTTACATTTATTAGTCCTTATCCAGCTAACCCAAATAAGAAAGTCCAACCAAAAAAAACACAAATTTCTCTCTAGTATTGTCATGTCACTGTTCAGATATTTTCCCCCAAACAGCAATTTCCAACATTTAATGGGCCCCACGATTATTCATACACGTGTCAATCTTCTAAGGCCTTATTTCCCTCTTCTACAATAGCAATCAAACAGCGGATCACACCATCGCTATTGACTACCACCATGGTCATTAAAGTCAGATCCTCTTCTCTCTCACTCCATCGCCGCCCCATCAGAGAGAAAGAGAGCGGGTGAGAGATGGAGTCCGGTGAGCCGCTTCTCGCCGGCGAGTCCTCCGGAGCACTGATCGGCATGGTGGACTACCGTGGGAGGCAGATCATCTCCAGATCTCGCACCGGCGGGTGGACTTCAGCCCTTTTCATCATCGGTATCGATTAGAGTTTTTATCTTTCAAAATTCCATGATGTGCTTTCTATTGGATGAATCCATGGAATCTCGGCGTTTGTCGTAGGGGTTGAGGTAGCTGAGAGGTTTGCGTACTATGGGATCTCATCGAATCTCATCACTTACCTCACCGGCCCTCTCCAGGAGTCCACGGCTTCGGCGGCGGTGGCGGTGAACACTTGGTCTGGTGTGGCGTCGATGCTTCCGCTCCTTGGTGCCTTCGTCGCCGATTCGTATCTCGGCCGCTACCGGACCATTGTGATTTCGTCCCTGCTCTATGTCCTGGTGCGTTATTTATTTTTATTTTTTTAATTTAATTTAATTTAATTTAATATAATAATAATAATAATAAAAATAATCTATACAATCGTGATAATGTAAAAACATTATCACGTATTACATAGTTATATGAAAATATTACAATATTTCATTATCGCACTGACTGATGATTTTGGACTAGAATATCGCATTACCAACTCATAAATAATATCAAATAAATTGATAATTCTATTACCACCAAATTTTCGCTGTTTATCAGTGGATCACGCAGAATCTTATAATTTTTATATTTTAACAAATCGATTACTACGACAACTAAATACTAGAAATGTAACTATTACCGATAATAAGTAGCTTCTCACCCAAATACTGCTATATTAAATTATCAGTAATATTCCCCAACCATATAAGATTTTCACTTTATATTACCACTAGAATCTTATTACGTGATAACGTAGAAAGATTATCACTGCTACGTAGCTTATCTCGAAAAATATTATAACGTTCTGCGATCAGACCCTAGCAGACTTTTGGACTAGTAATGTCACATCACTAATTTATAAATAAGTACTCAAATAAGTTTCAGAATTCTATTACCACCAAATTCTAGTGCTTATCATGGATTACTATAGAATTTTATAATTTTTTTATATTTTTAACAAATCGATTATCACTGACAACCAAACGAGTGAAATCTAATTATTCCTGTGAATAAAAATTTTCGACTAAATATGGTTATATTAAATTACCGCAATATTCCTAATGATATAATATTCTCACTTTTATTACCATAGTAATTTCATTACATTGTAATATGTCATTACCATGAATCAAATGGTCTCTTAAAATAGATATATAAGCGTTTCACCGAATTATTTTAATTTTTTTTAATAATATTTAAATTTTTTTATTTATATTTTTTTATAAGGGAAAAACATCATCTAGTGATGCCTTTTAGATTTCAAATATAGTGATGTTTTTTTAAATCTAAGTTCGCTGGATCATCATCCGACTGGTTGATTCATTATATAAACATCAGTACACCTTTTATCGCTTTATGATCATCAGACAACACCTGTGAACGCGCTTTCATCTGCTCATAATGATAAGAGCAGTCCGATTTTATCCGACAGTTTACTATGGGACATCCCTAGATTTGAAATCTATGGACGTCCCTAGATGATGGGTTCTCTTTTTAAAATATTAATAATTAAAAATATTAATTACACTTAATTATTTATGTAATAAATATTTATAAATTTTTAAAATTTAAAGTATAAAATAATTTTTATGGTAGAAATTGTTTAATTATATTATTTTATATATAATATTATTTCAAAATTTTTTACAAAATTTTAAAACTTTCCGCTGAAGAAAATGTCTAGTAATAATATTAATAATAATATCTGGATCCACTTTTAATCCCTCTTGTTTTTTAACATGATGATGAGATTGAAAAGGTTTTTATGGGATAAAATAGTAATTAGAAATTTTCTTTTTTTGTTACTTTATTTGATATGGGTAGTGCTTTTCCTTATTACCGCTGTGCGTTATGACTGTTGGTTTAAATCTGGGGAGGACCACTGTATGCGTCATATAATGTACTGAATCATTAAAGTTCTGTCTGAACTTTGGACTTTTGTCTCTTGTTTTTTTTAAGGGATTTTATGTAAAAGTGAATAAGTCTTTTAAGGCTTTTTGACGGCTAATATTAGGAAAAACTGAAAAAAAGTTGCCCTGTCTTGCCGGGGGCATGAAATAGTAAATGTTTAAGTTAATATTATATATATATATATATTATATTTTATGTTATAAATATATAAATAAAAAATTGGAACAAAAGTCCATATGTGTATTTAATTAAGAAATTATTAATAATTAAATTATCATCAGTATAAAATTTAAAAAAAATCCTAAATTTATATTAACTATATTTTATTTTTTGAAATTTTGCAAATAATTTATTAAATCACTAAATAAAGAGTTAGGGATTAAAATTTAGATGGTGAGTACCAAAGATTACTCAATTTATCTTGTTTTTAAGCTTAAAACTTATTTATATTAAAAATATATATTATTGAAGATAATATATTTGATATATTAATATTAAGCAATAGGATAGTTAGGTGCGACCATCCATGATCTTAGTATGTTAATTAATTATAAATTATAATTGAGTTAGGGATTGTTAGATTAAAATATGAGAATAGACAATGGAGGAGTAATGACTAAATAAAAGGTTTTGTAATTATCTTTTAAAAAAATTAAAAAGTTATTCATATTAATTAAGCAATAGAATAGATTAGTATTTCAAAGCTAATAAAGCAATAGCCTAGATGAAATGATGAATAGACAGGATAAGTGATCAATGGAAAATAACTGATTATTTTTCCAATAACGAATAATTTAAAATTCTTTATATAATCTTCATCATAATTTTTTTTTATTTTTATTTTTAATCTCCAACCCCATGTTATTATGTGATAATTGTATGTTAAGAGGGTAACTTTAAAAATTAACTAATGGTTATAAATGTTACAAATATCTAGTTATTTATAAAAAATGAGAATTTTGTTTGATCCAATCACTTTTTTATTGTTATTTTGTTTTAGCCTTTACCGTGTCAACTGTTTGTATTTGTAAATGAGTTTCTCAATTATTAAAAAATTTTATGGTATTTTTAGCAAATATTTTATAAATTTATTTAAATAATTATAATAATTTAATTTATTAATTAGGGCCAGGGAATCCTGTATTTGGGTTCAGGGCTGGGGTCGGAGTTGGTCTTGGAAATTCAGGACTGAGGCCGGAGAATGTATCCTCCAGGGAATCTTCTCCTTGTTTACATCCCTACTAAAGAATAGCTTCTCTCATCTTAAATACTCATAATTTGTACCCTTAATTGAGTGATAAAATATAATTAATAAGTTTGAATATACTTGCTTGTAATAACAAACAACAGTAATTTTCTTTGCTGCATTTGTAGTGTCTACATTGTGGATTTTTATGTTTTTTTAGTGTCCCTGATCATTTTATATTTAAAAGATATGTAGTAAATTATAATTCATTGTCAAAACTATATATTTATGTTTAACAGGGCCTGGGTCTTCTGACACTGTCCTCCATGTTGCCTTCCCTCAGCCCTCACAAGTGCAGCACTTCCATTGGTCCAACAGTTTGTCCTCCGACCCAATTCCAAGTCATTGCATTCTTTGTCTCACTATACCTCGTTGCATTCGCTCAAGGAGGCCATAAGCCATGCACTCAAGCGTTTGGAGGTGATCAGTTTGACCAAAATGATCCTGAAGAAAACAAGTCCAAGAGCTCCTTCTTCAACTGGTGGTACTTTGGGCTGTGCTTTGGGACTTTTATCACACTCTGGATCTTGAACTTTGTTCAGGATAACATTGGCTGGGGCCTTGGCTTTGGAATCCCATGCATTGCCATGATGCTTGCTCTCGTTGTCTTCTTGCTCGGTACCACCACTTATCGTTACTATGTATTACAAGATACCAGCCCCTTTGTTCAGGTCTACAAAGCTTTTGTGACAATGATAAAGAGCCATGGAACTCCACATCCGTATTCATCAGCTGATGCACCAAAGTGAGAATTCATTTCTAGGACAATTTAATGAATTATGCTGATTATATACACTGATGTTTGCTTCTCATTCATTGACAGGGTTGATAATAGTATAGAGGGAGCCAAGGGAGTAATCAGGTTATTTCCTATTTGGGCTACTTGCTTAATATATGCAATTGTGTTTTCCCAATCATCAACACTTTTCACCAAGCAAGGAAGCACCATGGAACGCAGTATAGGTCCGAACATCCAAATTCCACCGGCCACACTGCAGAGCTTCATCAGTTTGTCCATTGTCATGTTCATTCCGATCTACGATAGGATACTTGTTCCAATAACTAGAAAATTCTCCGGCATTCCCTCAGGCATCAGCATGCTTCAGAGGATAGGTACAGGGATGGTCCTCTCCATTCTCTCAATGGTGATCGCGGCACTGGTTGAGATGAAGAGGCTCCAAACTGCCAAAGATTACGGTCTGGTTGATAAGCCTCAAGCAACCATACCGATGAGTTTGTGGTGGTTGGTTCCTCAGTATGTTTTGTATGGAATTGCAGATGTTTTCACAATGGTTGGTTTGCAGGAGTTCTTTTATGATCAAGTGCCGGATTCACTGAGGAGCCTTGGGCTTGCTCTCTATTTGAGCATCTTTGGCATTGGGAGCTTTATAAGTGGATTTCTAATTTCAGTTATTAATGAAGTAACTGGTAAGGATGGGCATAGCTGGTTCTCTAACAATTTAAACCGTGCACATTTGGATTACTTTTATTGGCTTCTTGCTGGGTTAAGCGCTCTGCAGTTTGTCATCTACTTATGCTGTGCTAAATGCTATGTTTACAAAAAGCAGAAATGATTGTGTTGTAGAAATGATTATGTTGTGTCATGTGTACCATTTGGAACGTTGATGTTTGTATTGTATTGATATGAAAGCATTCTTGTAAAATTCAATTATCAAGTGAATTTTTCAAGTTTAATTTCTTATTTGGTTCCTCTAAATATGTCAGGTTGTGCTTTGAGTGTTTGTATTTCACTTTGGTTGTAAAGGGGAGGTACTTTTATTATTTTAATTAAAAAATCTTAGTTTATTACATCGTTACAGGCTTGGTTTTTAAAATGGATAAATCACTTCAATTATAAAAAAAATAAAAACACAAACAATCCTCCATTATTCGGGAGGAGATCAAAATTTCAATTAAAAAAGATAAGAGCACAAACGGTCCTCCATCACCTGGGAGAAAAACAAGACAACAAAAGAAACAAAACTACTAGGTGTGATACTGATGCGGGACGTATTGAGGAGATGGCATGCGCGTTCATGCGGAAGTGGGACGCGAAGTAATAAGGGTATTTTGGTAATTCACCGGGCAGTGGAGTTTTTTAGGTTACTTGGGCCTAGTCTGATGGGAAACGGGCCAACAAACACAAGTCACCAGTTTGCTATGCAAACTCGTGAGTCATGCATGATTTCGGCCAAATTCTATCGTTTAGGCCTCGAAAACCCTAATTTTGCTATTTTTAGTAATAACTGATTTCGCCATTTCTTTGGCTAGAAATCTCTGATTTGTAAGCCGTTTATGGCGTTAGTCTTTATTTTGTTCACTCTTTTATTTCTTGCCGATATTTGAAAATTTACCAATTTTGGTATATTTTCGAATTATCTCCGTTTTAGGATTTTTTCATATCTTTGATTTTTTTTTTCCCTATTTAATGTAAGCCTATGGCAAGAGGAATTCAGTTTTGTAATAGTTATTCTCTTGGGTAATAAAATTTACTCTATTTTTCCAATTCCTGGCTATCTTTGATCAACAGGTTTTGAAGGCTTGTACTGGGTTCCTTGTCTTCAACAGTTTGAGTATACCGCTGCATCAGATACCCAACCAGAAGAACAACTGAGAAAAAACAAAAGCAGATAATATAAACGGGGACCCAAAGACATCCTCCAACCCCCCACCACTATGGAAAAAGTCATGGCCCGAACTTTATCCTTATGCCACCTCAGACGTTGGAGCCCCACTAGACTCATCAACACGATAACTTAAGAATCTCCAAGCTTCGAAGTATGATCGATATGGGTTCTTCCATCTTCACCATGAGACCCTCTGCTAGGGGTGTAAATGAGCCAAGGTACTCGTGAGCTACTCAAGATCGGCTCGGTTAATGCTCAAATTCAATTCGATTTTTCACGAGCCGAGCTCAAGTTGCTCGTTTATGTTGACAAGCCGAGCTCCAGCCAAAAAATACTCAGCTCGTGAGGCTCGCGAGCCTAAATGAGCTTTTATATATAAAATGTTAAATTATTTATACATAAATTACAAAAACACATAATTATATAAACTATATTAAATTACAAAAATACTTTTGTATACAACCTAATCGAGCTTAAACAAGCCGAGCTCGAACTACTTGAGCTTTTTAGCGAGCCGAGCTCGAGCACAAAAAAAAAATGGCTCGAACGAGTTCGAGCTGGTGATACTCGGCTCGTTTACAGCCCTACCCTCTGCGATAGAAAAAAATCAAGCCCTACCCTCTGCAATAAAAAAGAATCAAGATAGGAGCATAATTAACTCGTTATTAATAATATATTAATAAGGAAAAAATAACCACATCAGTAATTATCAAATAACAGCAAGTACATACTGCTGCCAAAATTTTAATAGCTCTAAAAAATAAATTTAAAAAAAAATCATTTTACATGATCGCTTAATGCTTTTCATAGAAACCCGCAAAATGTTGGTCACTGATAAAGTTAATTAATAGTTCAATGGGTGTTGTGATGCACCATCAGGTTAAATAGTATGTTCCTGTACAAGCTCAAGTTCTCCATTATTTTCCTTTGATGCCACACAAATGGCAATACTGGCATGCTGCAATCTATCACATCTTTAAGAAATAAAAAGAAAAAGAAAATAAAACTAACAACTTAATCACTTTGCTTGCCTCATGAGATCTGGAAGAGCATGAGACAGACCATATTAACACCGGCAAGTAAAATCTGGAGCCATGACTGGTGAGCTGAGTTAAAAAACTTCAGTCACGGTGAACAGCCGGCGGTGGCTTATGGTTAGAGCCGATAGGTTTGATGGTCGGGACACACATATTGTTTGAACTGGTGATGCTCATCAGGGTAACCTCCGAACCATTTGATTGACCTATATCTCCTTGGGCAGGCCTCACCCATTTCTTGATATGCCCCTCTCGGCATATTGTTAGAACCGATTCACTGGTAAATATCAAGCCGGATAGGGGTTCTATATGTGCACGATGTGCAACCACCGGGGAAAGTTTGGGGACATCTCGCATGCTTGGAGCAGGTTGAAGGGTGCCAATGGGGATTATATTGTCCCAATGTGCGGAAGGACTTCCACTGCTGAGCGTAGGCGAACCACCAGAAGGGCAATATCGCAAGGGCACTACAATTTCATCCATTACCAGGTCCCAGAGAAGCAATTGTGTATCCTGTTAGAACATGGGAGAAATAATTCAGGAACTTGTAAATAATGCAACATTTAACAAATTGTGGATCTGGAAAGATTGAATTTGAGGATGCAACTACCGATGATGCACATGCTTGAACACATAAGACACACAAAGTATTTTCAATGCCAACAGCAAAATGTCATCACATGGCAAATAACAAAAAAAAAACCAAAAAAGAGAATATGAACCTTGAAAAAATATTCCAAAGGTAAAAAGTGGTTGAGACTAGAAATATCTTAACCTAAAAGTAACAACAAATAAACAAAATGTAGGACTGATGTGACCCATCAAGGATGCACTAACAGTGAAACACAATCGGTAATGTGATAATCCTATCGAATGCAACAAGTTTCTCAGTTTTCTTATGGACCCACTACATCTTAAAATACTAATCAACCTGAAATAAGTTTTTGGGAAGAAGAATCAAAGATCAACTTTTATTCACCAGTTGTTCATTAATGAAAAAAAAAGAGAGAAAGCCAAAACAAATTTCACATATCAAGTAAAGGTTCATCTGGTCTCTATTTGATCTATCAGGCAAGTCTCTGTCATACAAAGTTATTGAAACATCAGTAATTTAACTAGATAGTGCTAGTGTACCAACTATGGTTAGTAACCTTTCCCTGTCTTCACTGATGTGTCAAACATGAGATTAAAAAATCATGCTTTTTATAATATGAAATTATATAAGTTTCACAGAAATATAAGCTTTTTAACAAAAAAAAAAAGAAAACCAGCTAGTAACCAATATGGTACCACAATTCAGAAAAAGAAAAAAGCTCATGGCAACAGACTTATGATACCACAATTCTTTTACCTGCCCAACTGATCCAAACCGATACATGACATTCTCTCCTGTTCCATCTGAAGTTGGAACAGACCAATAAGAATCAAAAGTGACTCCACTGACCTGCCAACCAAAATGTTTGAGACTTCTAATATTGGGAATAGGCACTTACATTCAAAGTTAATAAAGTTACCCATGAATTATGCCCTTCCCCACATGCTACTATCTTCCGATCTTCCATGCTCCAGACTTGTACTAAATCATCTTCACCACCAGTCAATATATATTTTCCATCTGGGCTGAAAACAGTAACAACAACCATCTTGAGCATATGCAATGATCCGAGAGAATTATATGAAGTGTTAATTGTAATGCACAAGTCTTGGTACAAGGTACAATCATACATAGCTAAGCCAAGAAGGATGTAAGAGACAACAAGAAGGAAGATGAAGAGAAATTACAAGAGTAAGAAATTCTCTACTTTTTTCCTCAAGAATGAGAAGGCAGGGGAAAGCACCCATGAGAAAACTTCTCGACTTTAATTGTTTCTCTTAAACAACCTTATCAAAAATCATAGAATTAGAACTTCAAAGAAATATAGAATTCATGCTTGTGCATAAAGTTTGTCCATTAACAGCTTATGACATATTGGCAGATGACTTTGAAGATGAACATTTATTGAAAAAGGGTGTCTATCCCAAGTAGTAGAAGACCTTATCATATTCAAAAAGCTAGAAAAAAATAAATGTTAATAATTCTACTGAACAATTTGCTTGTTACCTCCAAGCACAACATAAGAGAGCCCCATAATAGCTTTTCCCACCACATATTAATTGCTCTTTTGAGTAATCAAATACTCTCAGATAGCCTGCACAGAATGCCCAACCACATAAAGAATTGCAAAGATCCTAAATCACACAAGTAGAGAGACCAGAAATAAAAAGATAATTAAAAATACTGAAAAACATACCATCTCTACCAACAGTGGCCAAAAAAATGCTCCATCTGCCGAGAAAGAAATACTATTGATTGAACCTTGACATATGTGCCATCTGGCAATGGGGTTACTCTGCAAGTTGTTAAAGTTACAAACTCTACACAATATTTCCCATCAAAATTCAAGCAAACCTTGTATTTCAAATCCCTATCTTGCAGAAGGTAGGGAATAATTTGGAGTATACAAAATCACCTTTAATATGCACTTAACTAAAATCTAAGAACAGCAGAGAGCAAAATTTAAAAAGAGAAAAACTTTCAAAAACATGACTAGTTGATAAGAAGCACTAGAACAAACACTATCACTGTGCTCCTCTATAAAATTTAACTTTCAACAACCTATATCTCCAGGAAGGACTCTACTTCACCATGAATACAGAGGCTCAAGAATGATATGCATAACAAAGAGAAGACAACTCCATAATATGCGTAAATTCAAACAGATACCTTACTAGACTTTGCATGTGCCACCATGAATTGTGATTGATCTTTAATTACAGGAAAGGAACAATCAGCAGTTCCATCCTTGTTCTGGACACGTAAAGTAGAACCATGGGTAAAAATACAAAAAAAACAAATGAAATGAGATCAAGAAATTTCTACATGTAAATCAGCCTACTTTTTTTCATACACATAAATGTTTCCATCCGCATGGCTAACAACAAATGTGCCGTACACAACAAATGCGCCCATCACCTTCTGGTATCCATGATATGCAAGTGCATCGACTGCACAAGACAAAAGAAACACATCCATTAATAAATAAGTAGATAAGTAAATTGAAAAACATGAACCCTGAAAAATAAAAATCCCAAAATAATTTTGTTTTATGTCTTTATCACATTTTGTGTACAGTTATCTTCCAGACATGATAAAAAGAAAGAGTGAAAGAGCAATAGTTCATATAATCATTTGCCATTTTCTCTAATTTTACAAACAAGCTCAATATTATGAGGTTTAGAATCACGCCTTGCAAAAAGTTATTCAGATTCTACAGCATGTGAACCTCAATTTGCAATGCCTTGGAACTAAAAGTCAGATACAGGGCTCACATTAAAGTCGGATAGCACATGCCACATGCTAAAAAAAGATTCTCAAGATATAAGCACATAAATGTACAGCATCTAAAGGGCCAAGTCGTTAATAATGGTGATTTGCCACTGGAATGCAGAAAAGATGCTAATAACATTAACTTATCCATAATCACAACATTCAACAAACCAGCAAGCAGAAGATGAGGATGCGTGCAGAAAAGAAAAAGAACTTAATAAACTGAAACGTTGAACATGATAAATGTTATTAACAAACAAACAGTTCGCAATTTTTACAAACCATTAATAGCTTTTGTGAATAGATAAAAGATGAAGAGCATACCTATTGTTTACTATGCCATCTTTGTTATAATGATGAGCTCCGACAAGCTTCTTCCCAGGATCCTGCAACTGTTGTCTCAATGACACTGAGTAGACTATCACAATAGCAATTCAATCAGCGAAACTAATGAAATTCAATGAATATCAAACAAATTTAACAAATCAACAAGTAAAGATAAAGAACAACTCACTGTCACCGGAGTGCAATCCAATGAGCAAATCATGCCCATCCTTGGAATCGGCATCAAAGGCATGGCAGACAGGGTTTGAATTGCCGAAATGAATGGATTTTATTGGATCCTATGATGAAACCATAGCTCAAACCCTATAAAATTATCATCAAAAGCAGCAGACGAGAACAACAGTTCAAGGGAAGCGAGAGAAAACCTTGTCTTGTGAATAAAGATCACTGATGAATAGTGTGTCTCCCGCATTAAAAATCAAGTAAGCACCTTTCCCATCATAGTTAGACAACGCCGGCGAACTACTGGATCCCGTTGACGCCCCGATCGACCCCCCGATCCTCGCGCTCCCCGACGCCCCCCGGCTCACACCATTCCCCCCAACGAAGCTCAACGCGCGGCTCCCATTCCCAGTCCCAAGAAACCTCGCCGCCGCCGACCTCACCCCACCACCAGAACTCGGGGTCGTCGGCGTCGATGCCGGCTGCGCCACCGGCTTCTCTCTCAAATAAGCAATCGTCAACTGAATCAAATCATCCAAAACCCCATCAAATTGATCCAAAAACGAAAACCAATAAGAGATTGGGATGCACCTGCGAGACGACCTTGCCATGGGAGTAGTGGAGCAGGCCAGCAGGGTGGGACTTCTCGTACTGGAGCTTGTACCGACCCTCAGGGGTCTTGAAGTAGGTCTTGAGACTCGGTGACTGGGCGTTGATGGAGGACGACGACGACGCCATGACTGAGAACGATCTCTAGGGTTTCCAACCCGGATTCATGGCATCAAGACCAAGGGTTCGTTGTTCCCCAATCTTCGCAGCGATCGGGCGAGAGAGAAAGAGATGGAGATCGAATTGGAGGTTGTATATCGGGGAGGAAAAGGAAGTGGAAGTGGAAATGGAAAACGAGTTACGGAAATTGGGTTTTCCGGAAGTGGGTTTATGCTTGATTGACTTGTTCCATTAGGGATGCATGCGGATCTTGTGAGATTATTCAATTTAACTTTTTTTTTTTAATTATATAAATATATATAGGGATTGAAGGAGGAATTTGAGAATATTTCCGTCAAACAATGGTCTTTGAGTCACTTGGTACAGGAGTCCTTTGTATAGGGCGTTTATTTTAGAAATGATCCAGAATTAAACTTTATGTCTTATGCAAAATAAGGGTGTTAGAGGGCCCATATACTTCATGCCCATATTTATTTTAAAACATTTCCACTAAAAGTTTAGTACAACATTGCCTAGCTACAAGAACTTCATTCACTTTATATATATAATACTATTTATTATCTTTTAACTTTACTTTAGTGGTTATGCTCTATTATTTTCGATCACAGTGTTAAATGACAACATTTTTTTAATGAAATAAAAAAAAATATAATATAAAGAAATCTCTTTACACTTTATCCAATATCTTAAATCAAACAAAACCATTTAAATTATTTTAAAATAATAATAAAATTAACAACTGATTCATAAAGTAAAACAGCTTCATAATAATAATAATTAAAAAAATTAAATTAAATTAAATTAAAACTAATCACCAAAATAAAATGGCATCGTAGTAATACTTTGAAAAATCATTCTAGACATTAATGTTTCACTAAAACCCTTGCAAAAACTGATATTTAAAATACCTGTCCATTATATGAAGATGAGCGATAAAACCCTTAAAGTTTAAATAAACAAAAGTACAGGGGAAAATAAGTAAATAAATCCTTTTTAAATAAAAATAATTATATAAAAAAAAAACACTTTTTTTAGGGCGGAGAGGGATCGAGATAAGATCAAGCATTGGAGAGAATTCGATCTCGTCTCCTTCTTCTCGCTCTCTCGATCCTCCTCTCGGCTTTCTCCACCGCCATCGTAGCTCCAGAACTCTGCTTATGGAATCCGATGTCTTAATCTCCGTAGCTCGCTGGTGTTCTCATCTGTTTGATAGCATTTGATTTTTTTTTTCCGCTGTTTTTTAATCCTAGGGTTTGGATTTGAATGAATCGGCGTAGCTTAGAGTGATTCGGTCTTTGTTTTGGAGATGGCTTTGGGAAAGTTTCGATTGAGTGGGAGTTCTTTGTTGTTTGTAATTGTTTTGAGTCATTTGCTTGTGGAGTTGGCGAGGGGGAGAGTGATCTTGATCGGAAAGAACGTGGAGAAGAGCTTTGATGATGCTGATGCTAATTTCAGTAAGATCCGCAACTCTTTTTAGCAATCTCTATTTTATTTAGTTCAAATCTTGTGTTTTTTAAAGAAAAAATAAAATTTTTCTTGGTTTTGCAAGATGATTTGTTGATTTTGTAGCACTATTTAGTAATCTGAATTAATTCGGTTGCTTTTGACGTCTTTTTAGCTCCGGAAATAAAAGAATCAGGTGAAAATGGGGTTTTGTATCTTGCTGAGCCGCGGAATGGATGTTCTTTATTAAGAAGCAGAGCGATCGAAGGTTCAGAATCTTCATTTGTGTTGATTGTTAGAGGGGGATGCACATTTGATGAAAAAGTTAGGAGGGCACAAGAGGCTGGATTCAAAGCTGCTATTGTATATGATAATGAATACAGAGGTGCCTTGCTTTCAAGTATGTGAATCAAAGCCAATCCTTCTTAAATTTCTGTTTTTTCATTGCAATTTAGTCTTTTATTTTGTTTATAATCATCATTGAAGCATTTTGCTTGTCTTGTTGATTTGTTATTGATGTTAATAGTTCACTATGTTCATTGTTATAGGCTAAAGTTTATTTTTTCAATTTTAAAACTAATCAGACCTTGCCTTTTGTATTCTTAATATCACACAACATCTACCATAATGCCAATGCATGCAGTAAACTATTATGTGATCCAGTGGCAGGAAACCCAGAAGGTATCAACATACATGCCGTATTTGTGTCCAGAGTCTCAGGGGAGATATTGAAGAAATATGCGCATCGGAGAGAGTTGACAGTATGGCTTATCCCATCTGTTGAGAGCTCTGCATGGTCAGTCATGGCGATTTCTTTCATATTGCTGCTTGCTTTTCTTGTGGTGCTTGCTACATGTTTCTTTGTGAGGAGACAGCAAATTAGACGTGACCGGCGTAGAGCTTCTCGCATTCAAGAGTTCCATGGCATGAGCAGGCAATTGGTAAAAGCAATGCCCATTGTGGTATTTACAACAGTTTTGGAAGATAATTGCACCTCAAGAACTTGTGCTATCTGCCTGGAAGACTACAATCCGGGGAGAAACTTGGTGCTTCCGTGTCAACACAGTATGTCTCCTTACTTAACATGACTGTCAATATATATTTCTTTAGGGCAATGCTGGTTCCTATTGTTGCTTTATTTAGAAAATGGCTTAAGAGTATATCCTGTCTTTCTTAATTTATAAATACCTTCCTTCCACAGTAACAAGGTTAGTAGCTGTTAGTATGAAATGTTTGAATATTTCCTCATCTTATGCGAAACAAGTTTTGTTGGTTCTGGCTGAAAATATAATCTGAGCATGTAAAGAAGCCTCCAAGTGGTATTGTACATTATCAAGACAAAAAATGTCGAGTATATAGAATCAATTCCACAGTAAGGAAAGAATACCGAAACTAATGGGAATATTATTCATCTTTCCTCACATAAATGGTTGTTCATTAATGAGATCCATATCACAAAATGAGTACGATAGGATTGATCGTTTGTGCAGAAGTTTCTCATTTTGAATAGGTGGATTCCAGGTCCAAAAATGTTCTCTCTTTTAAGGTTAGATTACCATTGGTTAACTTGACTGTTATCTCCAGACCAATGATTTAACCATTCTTTTTTATTTATGATATTGTGATCCTGTTTCTGAAGATAGACCTCTGATGATATTTTTAATCTTGACACATCAGTAAACATGTTGGCATTCCCCATTGCTTCTCTATGATTGTTATTTTTGATGGCCATGGCATAAATTCTGCTTTTGTTGACAAGTTGTTTCTATGCTAAATCAAACATTTTCAGAGTTCCATGCATCCTGTGTCGATTCCTGGCTGACAACTTGAGAACATTTTTGCCCTAGTGTGCAAGCAAGACGCAAGATTGAGCACATCAATTTCTCCAGCGCCTGAGCGCACTCCTTTACTGCCGAACAATGCATCATCACCACATTCCTCATTTAGATTACCATCAATCAATGCGTCGTTAGCAGAATTTCCGCGCATCCAAGTTGATGCAGGTCCTACTTCATCAGCAACAACTTCTTGGTTTTGTTCCCTCTACAGCAACTCACAAATTCCCAGCCTAAGTGGATCAAATAACAGTTTGCCTTATATAAGCAGAAGCTCAACCGATCTCAGTCGCATTTTATTCCAGAGATCTAACATGTGTTATCCCTCCGCCTCCACATCCGCATGGGCTCGCCGCTACTTTCTCTCAATCCAAGGCTAACATCTTCTCTATATTCCGAGTTCAAGTAATGTTTCTTCATGGTATTCTGTTGAACCATCTAGTCAGCAGCCGCTTCTTCGCTACTGCAGTGAACCAGGGGCCAGTTTCTTCAGCGCAATCACTTGAAGACATTGATCCATCATTTCTCCAGAGTGAAGGATTTGCACCCTTTTTTTCTAGTTCATGATAAAGTCCTGGTTCTTTGATTGAAACCATGAGACATGCCTGAGTTATTGTATGAGTTCTCCCACTGTAAATATGGTTTGCTTGTTATTTCTAGTTTTTTGTTTTCCTAATTTTATTGTTATTATGTTACTGTTGTGTTTGTTGTTTATTTAAGGATGTGTTTCTTTTAACCAGATTTTCTTGTGTTATTTGATGGAGAAATTGCTAGTGAATAGAATGTATATATGGTGCTCTGTTGTTGTTCATAAATAATTTTGCATTTATATTAAATAAGAATATTTAATGGGTTTTTCTGCTATGAAACCTGAGTGATACATCTATAGTGTGTGTGCGTGTGTACTAATAAATTATATAATTATCAAAATATATCTTATTACTAGAAAAATCCTGACACGTACGCTTTTAATAGTCCATAATAATTAAGCTTGTGATTCAAAAATCAAATAGAAAAAAAATTGTAATTAGAGAAGTATATGTAGGGCTAATTTGATCATTTATACATAAAAAATGTTTTTTTTAATGAATTATGAACAAGTCTCATGTCAGGACATGCATAGCTATGACTGTCAACACACTTGTGCCCTCGTCTCTGCATAAGTTGATGTTTTAATTCATTTTTTTAGTAAGACACAAACATCCTACACATGACCCCGTGTTACTAATAGACTAATAGATTGTTGGCAATATGTTTGTTTGTTTGATAAATATAGGATAAGCTCCCCTTGTCTAAAATAAGCCAAGAGTTTGCACAAATATAAAGTTAATACCTTCATCCACTGTGCTCTCATCCCACAGAATTGATCTCTCACAACTGCAAAGGACCTCACGAAAGACCTAAGTGCCAATTGACTCAAAGATCATTGGCATATTAAAAATCGACAAGCACTTGTCTCTATAGCACTTAATTGTGAATCGTGACGCCACTCGTAAATTAATCTCTCCGATGAGAATGTGATCATATTAAATACAAAAATCAAAAGTGAAATTGTAGCTACATAACTACTGATGAGCACCTAAATCTCTCAATGAATGTCCTTGGGCAACCAATGGCCAAGCCTTTAAAGTTGCATAGTGGCCACTAGTACAATTGTGTTGTGTGCTTGTGTTTGGAGATACAGTGTGATCAACAATGACTTCAATGGAATCCAATTGACAATTTGTTAGTTGAGCCATTCATCACTTGTCCCCACCTGCCCTTTTCTCTCTCTCTCTCTCAAGGGCTATTATACTTTTATATTAATAATAATTATTATTATAGTTAATGGCATTATTATTATTTTGTTAATTAAAATAAAATAAATTATGTTTATCTTTGGACCAATTAACATAAAATTGTGAGATAAAATATAAATTTTTTTCTCACTTGGGTGACCATGTATTACTAGTAATGCTATAATTTTTTTTTATTCCTTTTATGATAAGATATAAATTTTATATCACATAAAAATAAGTTATATTTATTTGCTAAATGACCTAATCTATTTTTTTAATTTTTTTTAATTAAAAAAAGGGTAAAAAAGGAAAACTTGGGTGGCTTTGTCTTTGTATATACTTATCTTGCTAGTGCGGGCCAAAGAGATCTTTTATGGGACCAGAGTCAAACCTACACATGATACATTGTACGGATAAAATGAGATTAAAAAAATAGAGAAAAGGGCAAAAAGATGGAAAAAGTGAAATAAAAGGGAATAAAAATAAGTGGAGTTATACATGATGGCCACAACCCACACATTACCCATCTATTTTTTATCCATGATTTATATATGTATATGTACATAACTAATATATTTTGGCTATATTTAGTTATTATATACTTTATGAAAAATTAGTGAGTATTATTTTTTATTTATATCTCTGACGGGAAAACTAATTTTATATAATAAAAATATTAAAATATCATCGACGATTATTTAATTTATTGACATTAAATTTTTGCATAAGTTATTCGTATTGATCATGGAAAAGAATTTAACATTTCAATTTGCTGCAAAGATGAGGAGTCGCAATATGAGATAGTGAGAGTATAAGAAGAGTTTTAAGTTCGTACTACTTAGGTGTATCCGCTTTGAAATTTATCAATATTCATATATATATATATATATATATATATATATATATTAAAATATACTCATTTAACAAAATATTGTTATATTAATTTAATGTTATTTTTTTAACCTTATTTAGTAATTTTTTTCAATGTTAATTTCACTAATTAATATCCTAAAAATGATTTATAAATAACAACTGTTCTTATCATTTTTCAAAGCTTCTGTTCACTTTTTAGGCATTTATTAAGATGCAGAAGTTTGTTGGTCCCTGAAAACTATGCCTCAATTTGTGTGATATAAATAAATACTGTTTAATTTATTAATGGGGGCTCCCAAGTCTCAAACCATATTAAAAAAATAAAAATTATATATATAAATAATTATCATATATAGGAGTACTATATTATATTTGGATCTATGACAATTTCAGTGCTTTTTAAATTGGTACTTACCTGAAAAATTAATTTAAAACATAGAAACATTTATAATTCCTTATCAAAATTATTTCAACATAATTTGAAATTTCTTCTAAAATAAAATTTTCCCATATATAAACAAAGGTGATGATCTTTTTAACCATTTTTTGGATATCAACATCTACATTTCCAAATAATCTAATTATTTATGTCCATATAAAACATTCCCATTTTCATGAGGGTAAAAATGTAATTTCATTTTTTTTTTAAAATTTGGAGTATATATGTAAGAAAATTTTAAAGATTACATCAACCCAAAAATCCGACCAAAAAAGGAACCAACCAATAAAAAAATAATAAAAAAATAGTAAGAAATCCATGCATTTATAATGACACTCATACGCTCCCAACCTCGCACTCTCTTCTTCACAGCTAAAACTCTCTCCCAATGCTCGCGTCTCGCCGGAGCTCCGCCTTCGCCGCCGGCGTCTCCGTTGCCGATGCCCTTTAGGTGACAATGAGACCCCATCCTTCATCTCCATGCTCATCTCCACGGCAGCGCCTTCGCAAGGGCTCTGGCGGGCCACCAAGCCCTCGTCGGCTCATGGTCGCCATCGTGTCGGCGGCTCTGAGAAGGAAGGGTGTTCTTCTCATTGTTCCGATGATCTATGCGGTGGCTACGGTGGGTCTCTTAGGGCTCTGGGATCTTGAGTCTTTGCGTGTCGGTGTGGCCGTCTTTCGAAGGTCCCCGCCGGGAGCCGTTTATAGAAGCCCTCAGGTTTTCAAGAAGCTCTGGCCTTCAATCTTCGCTGATGTTAATCACTCCAATGCTGTAAGTTTTTGAGGAATTTTTTTGTCTAGTTTTTAGTTCGAATTTAAAATTTTAGCAATTGGATCTAATTTGGTTTGAATTTGAAATTCGAATTTTTAATCTCTGTTTAATTTTTCACTTGGTATGCGTGTTTAATGGTGGTGAGTTCTAAAACTCGAGAGTCCTTAGGTTTTTTGAGATTTTCTTTTTGTTTTAACTCAAAAGTTTGCACTTTTATCTTTTGATTAAGGTGTTTTTAGTTTTTTTTTTATGAGAGTTTATGTTCTTTTTTGAAATAAAAAGTTTTCTCTTTTGGTTGGAGCTTGACAGTGGGTAAAGTTATGGATTCATGCTGGTTCTGTTTGAATGTGAGATTTTTGAGAGTTGTCCTGTGAATTGATGGGTGGGAAGATAAGGTGGTTGCAAGTGGATAGGGATGCCAAAATTTGAATTTTGGTTACTTACTTTCCTCTTTGAAATTTGTGAATTTAGTAATCTGGTATTATTTGTATGTAACTATATAACTATAATTATAAATGAAGAGTGAGGGTTTGTTAATGTTATTGTTTTTTGTTTTAGTTTTTTTATGGTATTAACTGGCATCTTGACATAATATAAACATCATAAATGCAAATTTAAAATACAAGAAAAAGGCACTTTTTCATGAATTCTTTAGAGTGATTGACTCACTTCTATAAAATAATGCAAGTGTAATTTGTAGGTGGCTTCTAATGCATTGTAGTGGGTTACCATTGTCCTGTTTGCTGCAGTTGCAATGTTTTGCTTGTTGTGCAATTGGCAAACTAATGCAATGGTGGTAGTGATTATTGCCAGTTCTGGTTACTCATCCTTGGCTAGCCTTAGTTTCTCAAATAAGCTTGTCAACTGACTCTGCTTACATTTTTACTGAAGTTCATAAAGAGCTGAACTTAAGTGTTTGATTCAAACCATATACACAAATGAAGGAATGGGAATTTATCCTTTGATGCCATTCCATTTCAATGATCTTTTTGGCAGTTTGGAATTTATGGTCAAGCACCATGCTTGACTGTGAGATGTGGTTCAGCTGGGTCTTGGAACAGTCTTGTTCCTTTAGTGTGGAGTGACGGGAAGCATTTGGGTTATGAATGCTAATATCTTTTGTAAAGTGTTTGGACATAAGCATATCCTTTGTGAGTTTGTTTCTTTTGCTATCCCTCTGAGAGCATCTTTTTTCTTATCTGTTTTTTGGATTTTTTTTTCTTGGATTGGAGGCCAAAGAAGGAACTATGAATTTAAAGGAATCTGGTTCTTTCAGCTGTTTCTTGATAGCCTATGAATGTGTCAATGATGCTCTCCCTTTCGTCAGTTAGAAATAATTTAATCTTACTGTCTTTTTGATCGTAATATATATATATATATACATATATAAAGTTGTTTTGGAATTGTGCAGTTGATGACAGCTTGGCATTCAAACTCAAGTCAGAGATGGAACCATTGCATTAGCAAGAACAACCCTGAAACAGGTTGGATTTAATTCTCTGTTTTAGTTTTTGAAACTTGATTAAATAGAGCATCTAGACTTTAATTTACTGCCTGAGTTTTAAACCGTGTGTTAAATTAATATATTCAAACAAAAGAAATTAGTGAGTTAAATATGGTCTTTTGATGCAATCTTCCATGGTTTGAAAGAGCTTTGAGCATTTTAGCTTATTGTCTTTAGTGTTAGATTTAGTAGGATGATGATAGCTAACAAATAGCTTCAAAGGCAGACATTAATAATCTCTTGATGTTTCACCCCCTTAAAATCTTCAAATTTTAATTTTATTTTTAACAGTGTTGAACTGGTCCTTTCATGATATTTTTTGGAAGTAACTGTGTTTCCTTTTCTTTACATTCAGAATTGCCAAAATCAAATGGTTTTCTGATTATTGAAGCAAATGGTGGCTTAAATCAACAACGCCTATCCGTAAGTTCCAAAGCATTTGTAAACTTTTCCTCTCTAAAGGGGCAAAAGTCTCCATCTAATTAAATACTTTTGTCAGCTATTTATTTTCTTTGAATTAGTGGAACAGACGCCTATAAATCTTATTACTACTACCCTGTTTGTTACTGTTCTTTGCTACTCTGTTTGGTCTGATTTCATATTAGTTCAGCACAGATATGTGACGCGGTGGCTGTGGCCGGCTTACTAAATGCAACTCTGGTCATACCCATGTTTCATTTGAACAGTGTTTGGCGTGATTCCAGGTTAACTTCTAGCACCATTCTCTTTTGTTCATCTCCAGACACACATGATCATAACCATTTTTTCATGCCTTGCCTTTCAACAATTTGTGTAGAGAATATTTGTTTCCTCTCTAATGTTATATAGTAATGTTCATCTCAGCAAGTTTGGTGACATTTTCGATGAAGAGTACTTCATCAAGACCCTGAGAAATCATGTAAGAGTGGTGAAGGAACTCCCGGAAGATATTCTGCAACGGTTCGACAATAATACCAGCAACATAATCAACATGAGAGCGAAGGCCTTATCATCTAAGACCTACTACCTTCGAAAGGTTCTTCCAAAATTGCTGGAATTGGGGTATTTCTTTTTCAGAGTTTTGTTATTTCACTTTCATCGATGTTTAGGAGATATCATTTCACATTCATTTCTTTATAATATGAACATGTTGCAGGGCTGTGCGCATTGCACCTTTCTCAAATAGATTGGCACTCTCAGTTCCATCCAATGTTCAGAGACTGAGATGCTTGGCTAATTATGAAGCATTGCAGTTTTCTGAACCTATAAGAGGTCTTGCCGAGAATATGGTTAATAGGATGGTGAAGAATAGTTCCCACAGTGGCGGAAAGTATGTATCAATCCATCTGCGTTTTGAAGAGGTGCTTCTATTTCATTCGATATATATATATATAAATATAACATTGTGCAAGGCTACTTTTGCTTCAACATCTTGCAAATTTATTTCCTGTATATGTTACAGGATATGGTTGCATTTTCTTGTTGTACTTATGATGGTGGCATGGAGGAGAAGCATGAGATGGATAAAGCTCGAGAAAGGAGTTGGAGAGGAAAATTTAGAAGACGAGGCCGAATAATAAGCCCTGAGGCAAACAGAATAGGCGGAAAATGCCCTCTAACTCCACTCGAGGTTCGTCTCTTGAATCCACCACATCTATCGCAGGTCTTCTTACTTGCAGTTCATATACAACTATAAATCAATGCCATCCTTACTCTAACGGATGTCAAAATCTATTAGGTGAAGTGATAAGGCAATGGTTTTGTTGTCTTTTGATCATACTTTCATCTATTTAGTTTTGGGCATTCGAAGCGTAAATTGAAGGCTTATGTTTAGCCTATAATTTCCAGGTTGGAATGATGCTCAGAGGCATGGGATTTGGTAACTCCACTCCAATTTATGTTGCTTCTGGTAAAATATACAATGCAGAAAAATACATGGCACCTCTCCGACAGTTATTCCCATTGTTAGAGACAAAGGAAACCATAGCTTCAGCCGATGAACTCGCACCATTCAAGGTATTAATCTCTTACTAAGGCGATCATATCATATCAGATCATATCGAAATCGAAATTCTAATGACACTTTGCCTAATGATTAATGATGCAGGGTCATTCATCTCAGCTAGCTGCCCTCGATTACACAGTCTGTTTACACAGTGAAGTATTCGTCACAACTCAAGGTGGCAATTTCCCGCACTTCCTCACAGGCCATCGACGATACCCTCAACGGAGGACATTCCAAGACAATAAAAACCCGACAAGCGGAGTTTAGTTCTATCATTCGACAAACCCGAAAAATCAGGTCACATTTCCTACTTCCTTTCTACTAATTCTCGTCGATGTATCTTACAATGCGCTGCCATTGCAGATGGAACAAGTTCAAGCAAAACATGCTGGAAATGCTCCATCAAAGTGATTCCACCGGCATTGTTCTAAGAAAACAAAATTCATCTGTCTACACATTCCCTATACCAGACTGTATGTGCCAACAAGAAGCTGAAACTTAAACAGATGGTACAACTACAAGTCTACAACATATATACATTTCAATACATAAAAAGATTTCTCATGTTTTTTCATACTTGCAATTGTTTATAATTCCCTCAAGTTCTTACCCAAATCCATTGTATCTCTAATTAGTTACTACTAATTTAGGATTGGGATCACTTATAAAAAAATAATAATAGAAAATTTTAGGGGGTTTTATGTGAATACTGTAAGATTGATAAACAAAAATGAATCGAAATTCAAATGTTATAAAACTCGCCGAGATTTTTACAACGAGATCGAAGAGAGAGCAAGCGCTTCAAAGGATCTCTGAAGCTCCGGATCGATCATCGGCGCAGTCGAAGACGGAGACGACGAGGCCGAGCTGGTCGTCGAGATACCGATCCAGTAGTCCTCCGCCGGCCATCCCTCCCTCGCACCGCCTCACGTCTTCTCCGCGGAGCACTACCACCGTTGGGCTCTGCTTCTCGTGCCGCCTCAATCGCGCGCAGACGAAGGCGATACAGAGGATGGGGAAGGAGAAGCAGATGAGAGGGAGGATGATCGGTGATAGCGTGATCAGGGCTATCGCCGCCACCGCCCTTGCCCGCCGACCTTGGCAGATCGGCGGGTGATCTTCCATGCCATAACCTCCAGGTAATCAATCTCTCTCTCTCTCTCTCTCTCTCTGTCTCTTTCTCTTTGCTTCCCTTGTTTGCCACTCCATTGATTGGAATATACATAATAAAATATATAAAGTGGGCCATTTTTTTTTAGTGAAAAAAAACCAGAAATGGTGATACATCATAGTGGGTGAGACAGTTTGATATATGATGGCAACGGTTTCTTAGATGATGTTGGGTAGAATTTAACAAGGTAGTCAGATCTGATTCAGGTATTGATCCGGTCAAATATAAGGGTTAGGGTTAATGGATTTGATCGGATCGAATCGGGTTGTACTTGGATCAATAATAAAATATTAAAAATATATATATATATAATTATTAATAATAATATAAATAATATAATCTATATTTTAATAATTAAAAAACACAATTAAATAAAAATGATTATGTAAAATTTTAATTTATATATTTTCCTTAGTTTTTAAAATATCTGAAATATAAATTTAATACTTCAATTTTTAGTTTTATAAGATTTTTAAAAAATATAAATTTTTTTTAAAAAAATCTAATGATAATTTTCTCACCCTAGGCTTCATCGAGATTAAAAAAACAAAACAAAACAAAAATTAAAAATAAAAATATCATTTCCATTAGGACTCACAAAAAACAATGGATTCACACACTCTCTCTCTCCCTACTTTCTTCTTCCTCCCGCCCACCAAAGTTCCCTCATTTTTTTCTCTCCCGTCAGCTCTATTATTTGCTTACTTTTTTTTTTCCTCACTTTCTTTTCAACGTTGTGGTTTTGGGTGTCCATTAGACTCGGCCGGCCTGGATTTTGACTGCGTTATTTCAAAGCCGAGCCAAAGAGTATAATAGAATCGGCCGGTCCGGGTTTGACAACATTGAAATTTAATATGTTGTCGCGCAAAATGTTTATTTTAAGTTAAAATTTTGATAAATCTAAAAATTTATAAAAACAAAAATATCAATGTTTGTGGAATTTGTAATTGTATTTCATTTTTGTGCGTAGCTCTAATTTTCCTTGTTGGACAAAAATGGGAGCGGAGTGTTTGTCGTATAAAAAAAAAAGTTAGATTGTATAATCTCAAAATTATTAGATATAATGAGGGTGTTTTTATTATGAATTATATGGAAGAAAATTAGTAGATAAGTAGAGCTGCATTTAATGTGATAAAAAATTCATTATATTTTATGCACAACTTTAATTTCCTTTTAATTTCCTTTGTTGTGTGGTGTTTGTCGTATCTATGTATCTATACATACTATTACATAAGTAGATGTATAAAGTGCTTTGTTATATATCTACTTTCATAATATGTATAAATATGACAAATGCCACTCAACAAAGAAAATTAAAAATGTGCATAAAATATAATAAATTTTTTTATCACATTAAATGCAGCTCTGCCTATTTACATAAAAATTGAAATGTTGTAATTGTTCCAACACATCTAGTGCTGGATTCTGCTTTTTTACTTGTTCTTCTACTTTTTATAGAATGTTGTAATAATAGAGCTATCTTTTTAAAAACTATATTATTATTGTATTTA
>NC_052480.1:1524513-1548644 GCF_009730915.1 Dioscorea cayenensis subsp. rotundata | reverse complement strand
TGACCAAGATTCTCTGAGGGTAATATAGGAAATTTAACAAGAAAACTCAATTATGGATGTCTTTTTCTAATTAACCCCCCTATAAAAGCTGAAAATAAAATTCAGAAATTTAGGGAGTAAAATTAGAATTTTTTTTAGGGCTTAGAGAAAGAGATCGAAGACTTGGGAGGAGAGAGAGAGCATCAATGGCGTCGAAAAGGAGAGCTTTTGGATGGGTAGCAGCGATCGTGATATTTGTAGTGTTGATGATCGTCACTCCAGCAATCCCTCAGTCTCAGGAGTACCATGACTTCGCCGATCAACGCACGCTCTTTCTCGGTAACGTCAAATTCTCCAATTTGATTTTTTTAGGGCTTTGGCATGATTTCTCAATCCAATTTCCTCAGGGATTCCTAATACCTTGAATGTGATTTCCAATTTCCCTTTTCTCGTTGTGGGACTCGTTGGGCTTGTGCTTTGCCATTATGGAAACTACTTTAGACTCAGGTTGTCTTCAATTGACCTCTTTTGGTGGAAGAGATTAGGGTTTGATTTATATGTTTTTTTTTATTATGAAAAGTTTGGAAGGGGAGCTCTGGGGTTGGTCATGCTTCTTTGTTGGTGTGGCTGCTGTTGCTTTTGGTTCATCTTATTACCATCTCATGCCAAATGATGCTCGTCTTGTCTGGGATCGCTTGCCGGTAGAGCTCTATTGCTTTTGAAATTGTAAAAAATCGAACTTTGTTTTATTGTCTAATACTCAGTCTCTTGCTTCACATTTTGTGTTGATTTATTGGATTATGATGTCTCTGATTTATGAAAATTTTGTCATTGTAGATGACTATTGCCTTCACATCCATTGTGGCAATCTTCATCATTGAAAGGATTGATGAGAGGACTGGAAGGACATCGCTTATTCCTCTGGTCATGGCGGGTATACTGAGCATTTTGTATTGGAGGCAAGCATACTAATTTTGTAGTTCTTTGATTATCATCTTCTGTTCCTGTTGCATCAGGTTTTGATGTTTGTTATTCTGCAGATTTTTTGATGATCTTCGCCTGTATGCAGCTGTTCAGTTTGTACCTTGCATTATTATACCTCTGATGGCTATAATTCTGCCGCCAATGTATTCTCATTCTTCATATTGGCTATGGGCGGCTGGTCTGTAATCAATCCGACTCTCTTCTTTTATGATCCATTGGTTGATTTTTGGGGATATGTTCATCATATTGCTGTCCATTGTTAGTAGATGAGTTTAAATTATTGAAACACAAGAACCATCATGTATTACAAATGACTTTGCTGATAGATGTATAGTTTACTATTTGTGTGCTATTGAAAGTGAGTTGGTTGAAACTTGAAAGAAAAGCAAGATCTTATAGTGTCTATCATACTGTGCTCTTAATCTATTCTTTTATTGAGTGTAAATGCATGATTATCATACGGCAGCCAAGAATCTGGATATTGACATTCAGCGTTTGCAGGATTTTACCTTTTAGCAAAAGTTGAAGAGGCTGCAGATAAGCCGATTTACAAATGGATGCACCATAGTGTCAGTGGTCATACCCTTAAGCACCTATGCGCTGCAATGGTTCCTGTTTTCTTAACACTCATGCTTGCAAAGAGAAATGCTGAATCTGAGAGGTTTGCTTTCTTAACATGTACTGTTTGAGCACATAGACATCCATACATAGAACAAATATTGATTTACGTATGCTTGTGCCATGCTCTTTTGTGATGATATCATTTTCAGCAGACATACTGAACCAGTATACACTTAGTTTTTGGTGAATGAACTACTCTGACAGTAAGGTTTCTCTGTTGGACTGTACTTTAAAATAGTTTGGTGTTACATGAATATAACTGAGTAATTCAGTGACTATTCTTAGGTTAATGGACAAATCTGCTCGTCGACACCGAACTTAACATTAAATGGTGCAAATTTTCTCGAATTATGTTAAAAGGGACTGATTGAATGTTAATGAGATGAATTGGCACTTCACTGAATTAGCTAAAGTGGCACTTCACTGAATTATTACTCGGGTGAAAATTGCTGCTTGTCTTATGTAAATCATGCCACAGTTACCTTTTATTTGCTACATGCAACTCTCCAAGAGTTTCATGCAAATGTCGATTTTGCAGGAAGAGTTTGCTAGAAACTTGGCGCGTTGAGTGGGTCAGAATCAAAGATGGCCGGATCAAGCAAGAAGGGATGGCGTGCGAGTACTCTACTGTTGCAACTGCTACTGAGAGTTAATTGTTCACTATAGACAAACTGTATTATTAGCATACGAAACACACATACGCATGACATGCAAATTCCCGTATAGTTGCCTATTGTAAATCATAAGATCATCGTCGTTGCCTCTTGTAAAGAAGTGAAAATGAAGAGTTTCTATACTAAATTGGTTTTTTCCAATGAACCTGTTCTTTGGATCAAACAGCTGATTAGTCAAAATGATGCATAGACTAATATTGAATTTCATTTGAATTAAAGCTTGTCTACATACACAGGGATTAAAGAGGGGAAACAAACCATGAACCCAAAAGGTCAGCACTGTACATGAAAGAGAAGAAAAGAGGTAGACACACCAACTTGCGTGCCTTGAGCTTATTATGAATGTAGTGTACAAATCTAATGTTACAAAGTGGGGAAGTCCTGCATCTTTTCAGCTTGGAAAATGAGAACTCCCAGCCAGTGACTTTTCTGAATGCTATCAGGATCTTGAACATATATCAATAGCACCTCAAAAACATGCATTCATTGAAACCTCAAAAGAATTAGGATGAAGACGATAAAACTCAGCAGCAGCTATGTTTGCTGATACTCGACCGGAGAAAAAAAAAAACTCGGTTACTTGTCTTGTTTAGCAAACGGGAATTGCTTGGTGCCACTTTCAAGCGACTCTCTCCACAACCGATACCGCACCCCAAGCTTGTCATAAGATACTGGCCAGTTCCAAACATTAGCTCCATTGATCATCCTTTCCTGCTGCCCTACGACTAGTCTAAGGTCCTCATTTAACACCTGAAGCTCAGAATTCCGACAAATTGTTAACACTCTATATGCGACAGATATACAGCAGTTAAAAACAAAGAGAGTATGAAACTGACCTTCTCGGCAAAATACCTCCACAAGAGATGCATAAAAGGGACATGCTTAAGAACTGGGGCGAAATCCAGAGACATTCTGTATAATAATCGTGTCTTCTGTCTCGAGGAGGGTAAGCAGACATGAAGCTGATGCAAATGTGTCGAGCATTCCCTAGTGTTCTGCCCCTCCAGTTTTCCCGGCTTTGAGATTCCAATTGTAGAGAGTACAATGCATGGCAGGGCGGAATTCCATGTCTATCGGATAAGGATCCCAGTACCCTTGAAGTCCTGATGCTGGTGTGAGGAACTTCACCAAACTGAAAGTTCTCATTTTTGTCAGATTGAATGAACTTAAAATCTAAGACTAGGAACATGTTCAAATAAAACACACAGACCTCGGGACACTCCATCCTTTGGCGAAAGTGGAGGTGTGAGTAAAAGGAGCATGTGCAAGGTCTAAGAGATTGTCCAAAAGAAGCCCGTGCTCAATTGGAAGCTCCATCACAATCTGTTCAATTAAACATGAGATTCGATGCAGATATCTTAAATTTTTTGCATGGTATGAAGATGAAAGCATAATGTTTCACCTCAGCATGAATTTGAAATCCGGGTGGAGGTAGCAAAGAAGGAAGGCTCGGCGATGGAGGAGCATCGCCAGGCCATATCCACACCATTCCTTCTTGTTCAAAGCACGGCAGGGATCGAATTCTCACATCAAGCATTCGGGTTGATGGCATTTTCTCACACTTTCCATCGGTTGAGTACTCCCACCCTGAGAATTTATTGAACAATAACTTATCTGCTTTAACCGTGCTTCCACATCTACATTTCTTGAGTCAGAAAACTTACCATGGTATGGACATTGTATTCGGCCCTCATTCACAGATCCAAGATGAAGAGGGCAAGCTCTATGAGCACATGTATTCTGAACACACCCGGGATTCCCATCTCTTCCCCGAAAAATCACCCATGGTTCTTCAAAACAATCTATAGGTATCTACAACAACAACACGAGATCATTCAAAATCAGAAATTTCATTTGAACTCATTTACTGAGACTTGATTACCATTGTATCTTCTTTCAGATCACTAGAAAAGGCGACAGGATACCAAAAGTTCTTCAAGCTAGGATGATAAGGCTGGACAGGACCAGACACATTTAGACCTCTTCGATGTGATTTAACTCTAGAGACCTCAGTTGATATCGAAGATGTGCTCGGAGGCGACAGTGCACTATCGGAACTAGATTCATTCGAATTCCTCTCCTGCAGTAGTCGATCATTCACCAAAGTTTCCATGTAAGCTAACTTATCCAATGCAGTTGATACCCTGGCTTCTGAAATATGGACCTAATAACAAGTATCAATCAATGAGTTAACTATCAAATTTCATACAGATTAACAGATTGAGATACATGAAAAAACAATTCAAGACCTGCCGATGAGCTCTCGCAAGTTCATCTTGCAATCCAGCAAGATCCTTCTTCATTGTTCCAATTGATTTGTATTCACGTGCCAATGGATTAAGAACTTCTACTACCTGAACACCAAAACCTCAATACTGGAAACTATGGAGAGGAAATTAGAGACATGTAATAAGAGAATGCCAAGAACCTTGTCATGGAGAAGCATAATTGTGAGCACATCCTGGCGAGCTCTCCAATCCAGGTACTGTATATCAAACCTAGCAACCTCCAAAGCTTGATTCACATCCAAAATCTTACCTTTTGATGGATGAACTCTTGCCCTAGGATCTTCCACATTGAAAATTGCTCCCCAATTGCCCTTCTTCTCCAATCCTCCCCCTTCTTCCCCAAATACAGCCCAAACCCTAAATGCATCCTTATTCTGACAACCCTAAACCATCCCAAAACCCAAAAACCTCAATTAAAACCTTTTTTTTTTTTTCCCTATCTAACAAAAAAAAGATGAAAAAACACAAAATTATCAGCAAATTGGATGAAAAATTCTCACCTTCTTGGAATAAGATCTGGATGAAGGCCTGCAAATGGAGATTGGGAGCAAAGTAAGAGCTGCAACGCTAGTCATGGAGGTCGGAGAAGAGAAGAAGATGAGAGAGAAAAAAAGAAAATGGAATTAAAATGAAATAAAAAATGGAGTTTTTTATTTATTAATTTTAATATATATATATATATATATATGTTTTCTTTTGGTTGAGGATTGGTTTAATGATAAGAGGCGGGTGTTCGACGCGATCTAAGTGAGCCTTCCAATTGATGCCACGTGTACGACAAGAGACGGTGCTGGTGCTGACGTGGATAACACACAATCCACACGAGCTTGTGGGCCCGGGGCCCGTGCTTTGGGGTATCTTGCCACGTGGATGCCTCGATATCTTGAGCTCTTACTTCGGAGCGTTTCCATTCGAGGACTATCCCGATCAATCTTGGCTTCATTTAGATTTTTTTAAAAAAAATTTAATAGTTTAATTTTATGGGTCTTTTGCTCACATACCCCTGCTAAAATAATTAATTAATCAAATGGTGCCTAAGGAAATTTGGCAATTTTCCACATACTTAGAGTTGGTGCTTTTCAGAGATGATTTCACGATCTCATAGTCGAGAGCCCAGCATTTTCACGTGATACATTCGATTTACACTAGATCGGGGCTTTGAGATGATCTCACGAACGTTTCGATACTTATGTAATGTTGGGCATTATCTGTTATCTCGATTTAATAACTTATAGAGTAAAGGGCATTTGAATCTTTTAATAAATAAAAGTTCAGCTATAATCAAAATTAATAATCATTTTTTAAATAAGTCTTTTACACTACAAATCACCAACAAAGCAAATTCAGAGTTTTAATATTTTGAAAATAATGAATGATTGTTTCATTATATATCAATATAATCAAAGATATTTTTTCTCAATGTATGTCACTAAGCAACAATTGATCACTAATTAGTTTTTATAATCTTCATTGTAGACAAAACCCTCTCCACAAATACAGTTGAAATTGGTAAAATTAAAACTAAATTTAAGACATTAAATAAATACATAAATAAATAAATTTAATTTCTAATTAAACAGAAATCACAGTTTTCATCATTGGATGAGACTAGTCTCCTTTTATTTTTAGTTAGTAAAAAGCTAAGGAGTCAATTGTAAACTAGATGTAAATAATTAGGACATCAATTAATTTAATTAATATTAAATTAACTAATTCTCAAAATTATCAGGGGCAATTGTCCGCCTTCTCCGCCACTGCAGCGAGTCACCCCCTCTCACCCCTTCACTAAACACCCCCTCATCTCAAATATATATATATATATATATATATATATACATGTATTGGTATATTTTCATAATAATTTATTTTGGTTTAACGTAAGGCTATAAGCAAATGATATTTACTTTTTATATTTTATTAGATTATATTTATAGTGATTTCTGCCTGTTTGAATTCATTGATAAAAAGCTTTTCTATACTAGAAGAATACTAATTTATTTTTTCCTAACATGAGAATTTGACAGTTAAAATTCCTTTCAAAATAATAATTGGGGGTTATATAAACAATAAGTCATCTTGAACGTTCCTGAAATATTTCTAAATATTAAAAAGGAAGAGAGAAAAAATAGATGAGAGAGACAAAAAAATTGGATGTGAAGAGAGAAAATAACAGTATCATCCACAGTGGCCATTAAAATTACACTCTCATGAAATAGATGGGACAAATCATTGTGACAGGATGATCGAAAATTGTTGGATTTCTATCCAATGGTTGAGGACAAACATTCATAGATTCAAAATCGATGATGCAACCTCTATGAATTATCCACATTTATTTATTTTTTATTTTTTTAATTAATAGGTGACAATGGTCCATATTTATATATAAAAAAAACATTGATAAAGCATGCCTGAGAAATGTATTTAAATAAATTCACCTCAAAATAATAACCATTTTTTTACATGTTTATAAAAATAAATGATTAACATTTTTAGAAGAAAAATGGACAAACTATATATATAGGATTTGAATCTTCACATTTGAATTGAATTGAGGTAACTAAATATCCTATAAAAACAAGTAATGATATTTTTTTTTCGAATAGATTTTCCGAATAGATTTCCGTTTCCCAAATGACATGTATACCAAGTTGTGATCCATGTCATTCTTCCTGCTCTCTTTTGTTTTTTTTTAATTAAATTTTTTTATTATTTAAATCTTAAATTTAAACCTTTAATTGTAAATGATAAATTAAAAACTCTTCCTAAACCCGAAAATTGTAAATCACAAACCCCATAGAATTTACTAGGATTTCAGGGTTTAGTATTTATTATTTAGGATTTAAATTTTTAGATATTTGGATATAGGATTTTGTAGTATTTGAGTTTAAGATTTTAGATATGGTTCAATATTTATTATTTAAGATTTAAGTTTTTAGATATTTGGATATAGGATTTTGTAGTATTTGGGTTGAAAATTTTAGATATGATTTTATAATTTTTTAAAAAATTTAAAATTTCCAAGGATTCTTAAAATTTAATTTTGAAATTTATATAAAAAATAAAAAAAAAATTACATGGATGACAAGTCATTTAAGAATAAAATCAATAAATATAGCATCGCTACTTACAAAGATTTTAATTTATTTAAATATTGATATTCGACAAAAAAAAAAAAAGATTGAAAAAAAGGTCCTACCGGGATTCGAACCCAGGTCGCCAGATTCAAAGTCTGGAGTGCTAACCACTACACCATAGAACCCATTGCTTGTGTCGTTCTAGTTTGTGAAAGAATTATATATAACATATATAATTTTCATTAATTGTACAAAAATTTAAGATTATTAAAAAAAAAATTCGTGCACATAACCATATAAATCAAACAGAATACAGTTTCGAATGTGTTGTACTATTTTGATGAAATTTCCAAGAAATGCACAAAAAGATCACTCTTTACTCATCACGCTATGCTATCAAACATGTCATTCACAATGTGTGTGTATATATATATATATATGGTAAATTTACTCAAAAAGAGTAGATCAAGCACTGAAAAAATCAGCAAATCAGAAATACGCTGATTATTGGTTTTCTATAAACATTGTTTGGATATTTTTCAAATTCATGCAAATGCAACTGGCGAAGTTGGGAGTCTTGGGACCAAGCATGGTGTAGTTCCTTCAGTTTTTCCATTTGGCACTGTAGAATTTTCAGTATCTGCTGAAGAATCACTGTTGCTTAATTCTTTACCATCTTCAGTTCTAAGATCAGGTAATCTATCATTGAGTTCAGGCATCTCTGATTCAAGCATGAGATCATCTAAGGCCGTTAGTAGTTGTAAATGGCGGTTGAGTGAAGCAATCGTTTTTTGGCACTCTGCAAGTTTTCCAGCAGCCATTGCAAAATCTTTCTCCTGATGATAAAACAATGAAAGATGCTAAATTATACATTGAAAAATGATGATACCATTTATCAGAAAAGATAAGTAGCATTACCTGTTTTAGCTTCATCTCTTCGTTAGAGCTTCTGGCACGCCGGAACTCAGTTTCTCGCTTTCTACTGGACAATTCATCTTCCAAGTTCTGACATTTGGTGACTAATGCTTCACATGATGATCTCTCATCGTCAATTTTCTTTTCCAGTGAAGTTATTTTGTCATGCAATTTTCCAACTTCCTGCTGAGCTACCTCAAGCTGGTTTTCTGCTGTTTTTCTATCTGCTTCTGCATTTTCTAATTTGGCAATAGATTCTGCTGATAAAATTCTCTCCTCCTTAATTTCCTGCTCCAACATGGTCACCTTAACGTGCAGTTTCCTGACTTCCAGTTTTGTCGACTCAAGTTGAATCTCCAATTCTTTTTTCGATGCTTCTAATTCTTTTTTTGCTGCCTCTAGAGCCCCTGCACTAGCAGTATATTCAGCAGACTTCGCCTTCTTCTCTTCAATTTCTCCTTCTAAGATACTGATCTTATCAAGCAGCTGAGATTCCAGAACCTGTTTAGCTTCATCAGCTGCGTCTAATTTAGCTGTGAGTTCTGCTGACAATGCCCTCTCCTCATCAACATTAGCTTCCAATTGGGAGAGTTTGCCGGATAGCTCATTAACTTGTGATTGTGCTAACTCAAATTGAGATTCCAATGCTTTTCTCTTTTCCTCAGCATCTATTAATTGTATCATGGAAAGTTGCTTGGCTCTGTCTGCTAAGTCCAGCTGCCTTTGCAATTCAGTTATTTTAGCCTCAGCTGCTCTCATCTGATTGGTTGAAGAATCGAGCTGTTTCCGAGTGCCAGTCAAAGCCACCTCCAATTCAGCCTTCTTGTTTTCCATCTTTTCAATCTTTGCTACCAAGTCAGTAATTTGCTGATGCATAAGTTGAGTTTCAACTTTTGAATTTCCTTCACTTGAATCAGCTTCTGGTAAACCAACAAGCCGCTCCATCTCAAGGAAATCATCCATTAGTTCAATCTCTACAGAAGTGGCGAGGCTTCTCGTACCAACCTTGTTACTCTTGAATTGATCGAGCTCAGCAATAAGAGCGGTTGCCCATGAACCTGAACAACTTCCTTCATTTTCCAAACCTAGCAACTGCTCTCCGCTGTCAGATTGGCTATCTGTTACAGATTCCATGCAAATTGAGCTGCCCATTCGACGATCATTTGCGAGTGGTGTCTTGCGTTCAACACACCGTAGCCTCCGGCATTCAGCTTCAAGTTTGGCAACCTTTTTTATGCTCTCCAAGAGTTGTTTGCTCGCAGTTTCAGCTGCTTGAATACTCAAATCCCGCTCTAAAGTTCTCGTCTTTAGATTCTTAGATTGCGCTAGCCAGACATCTTTAAGAGCTGAATTTTTGGTCTCAGAAGCTTCAAGTTTTGATTGAAGGTCATGATCAACAGAAGAGGCAACTTCAGCTTTTGCAGCTTCCAGCTGTGTGCGGAGCTCACTTAATTGGCCCTCAAACTCAGATTTCTCAACCTCCCAGTCCTGGGCTTTCTTAACGATGGCATCTTGAATCTTTTGCTCTTGCTCCTCTCTAGAAACCCTTAATTCTCTTACACATTCCTTGAGAGCTCCATCAAGATGTCCTACTCTATCTTCAAGTGCTGAGTTCTTTTTGGCTGCAGCTTCAAGTTGTTGCTTTAGTGCCACAACTTCAAGTTCCGCCTTCTCCCAACCTAAAATAATTGAGACGCAAATTCAAATATATCATGTTCAATCAAACACCAAATTTATGCCATCCTTAATTCCTCACAATAACTCCGTCACGCAAACGGCATTAGCACTTCTTATAAATGGAGATCTTTACCTGAAACAGCTTCTTCTGCAACTTTAGCATGTTGTTTCACCAGATCATCTTTCGCATTGATGCTCAGAAGAGCAGCTGAGAGTTTTTCAGTCAAACTCTTCATAGTTTCATGAACTTCATTATTATCAACCTTTGATGACACCTCCAGTGACTGAACACTATTCGGGGAAGCATTGTTTGGAGAAGCCCTTAAATTCTCCTGCTAAACAATCAATACACCGGAAATTACTCTTGATTCGAGAACAAGAAAAACATTAAACTCCAATATCACACATCAGGATTCATTCAGCCAATTCTTCTTAGACCTAATGTAAGTAACAACAAGCAAACAACATGATAAATCATCGACACAAACTAAACCAATCAAAGCATTAGGATTAAGGTATCAAAACGTAAAAGTTGGCAATGGCAGTGGGTTCATTTGCCGAGGATACAATCAGAAAGTGTTCTTAATGAAACAGTGTTGAGGTCATACAGAGAGCAAGTACTTCACATTTTACATAAACAACCATGTGAATAACTTGCACAAGAACAACATGGACAACAACTAATTATTCCTCAAACAATGACATGAGAATTTGATCAATTACAATCTATCTCATTCACATTTCTACAAATATGTTGTCTGCATCACATCAAGAAGAGCATGTCCAAAACAAAATGGCTTTTAAACATCTCTGATTCACAGCATAACATTTGAAATTTCGCTAAATTGAAACTATTAAAGATGAAATTAAAGAAATAAATGATGAAGAACAAAGAGGCATACATGATCATCAGAATATCTCTCCGATGAAATGGATCCAGAGCTCTCGGTCTCACCGGGGCTCTTCTCCGATGACTTGCGCCGCCACAACCAACTTCTCCGGTCCATCTCACAGCCTCAACCATACCAAACCTCACCAACACTCACCCTCCATTTGCACTCACTCATAACACCCCCAATTCCAATCAACATCAACACCAAACCACAAAGAACACAACAAAGCAGCTACCTTTCCACCAATCCCAAACAAAAACAATCAAATTCACACAAAACTCAACAAGAACCAGACTTTTTCAGAATCCAACACCAAAATCCCCCAAATCAGTGGTTCCCACCTCTCAAACTCACATCTTGAGATGATCCAACAAACAATCAAAGATCAAAAGAAATCAGATAATACAACACCAATCACTGCATTTAAAGAATTTAAATCAACAAAAAGAGGACCAAATCACTAGAATGTCAGAAAATTCCCCATCATTTATAGATAATTAATGCAAGATTCAAGCTAATGTGATCGAAATCTCACCCTCTTGATTGACGCATGTGATTGTGAGGTCCGAGCCAAAAAGAAGATCCTTTTTCAAATTTTCAATTTCATTGATTTTTTATATTTTTTTTATTTTTTAGAGTTCAATTCAAAACTCATCTCTTTCTCTCAGATTCTCCCGCCATTTTCATTTCCCATTAATCAAAGAAAGAGAGAGAAATTGTTTTTTTGGAATTAATAAATATATTTATAAATAAATTAGAGCATGGGAAAAAATATACAATTATATTAAAAAAATATCCATGTTCCTTTTTTTAAAAATTGTTTTTGGCATTAATTAATATAAAATGAGCCTTTTGATATGCATGTTTATATTAAAAATTAGCTACAAAGTCATGGTAGCCAGCTTATTTGACTATGATTTTCATCCAACCAAAATTGGATGATTATTAATTGAAAATTAAGCGAAAGTGATTGATAGATTGCTTGGATGTGAAAATTGTACATTTTTTTAATAAATATAAACATTAACTTTATATTATTAAGTTGTTCTGCCATCTCTTCAATGATACTGACACACACTACCATATTTTTTTATTACCAGTGTACATAGAAGATAATTATCCGCATATTTTATAAAAATATTTTAATTTTTTTATAAATATAGACAAGTCATGTACAATGAGAATAAACACACCATTAATTGAGCTTTTATAACATTTCCACCCTTCACGAGATAGAATTTAAACCGACCTTTCTTAATGATACGAATATTTTATGTAGAAAATTTGATGTCAATAAATTAAATATTAATTAATAAAATTAATTATAAGTTTATTATCATTCAGATCTTGATTATAATTTCAATTTTATATTTATTTTATTTTTTATCACCTTATTTAAAGAAAAATAAAATATTATTTTTTAAAATAAATAAATTATTATTATTAAAAAAATTTACCGAAAGACAACACCAAAACAAACACTAGACACCAAAACATCATTTGATCTATTGGCATTGGGTCTCTTGCGGCTTGCGTAGGGTGTTCGCCCCCCAGTGTTGAGTGTGATTCTCCGAATTCGATCCCCATTTTACGCAAGGACATGGTTCGGTGGTGAGTACTGCTCCCCCACATATTCATTCTGGGTTCTGGTGCTTATCGCCTTTCTTAAAAAAAAACAACAAACACTAAACATTAAACGAAAACAAAATATCAATTCTCCTTGTAACAGTGGTTATATTCATTTAATTTTTAAAATTAAAAATTTTAAATTCTCATTAATTAGATATTATTATTTATTAAAATGGAAAATATGAGGCCACTTGACAGCGCATCGGTAGCTCTAACCTCTAGCCTTTAAATTCTCATTAATTAGATATTATTATTAATTAAAATGGAAAACATGGGGTTATTATTTATTAAAAACGTTCACTTTACGGTATGATATATTTATATAAAACAATTTAGCCATAAGGAACTAGATTAATATAATACATGCATAGAAGATAGTTTCAAAAGATTTATTTTCTAAAAAAAAACTCATTTGAACTGAGATGTGAAGCAACTCATTGAATATTATTTTAAATGGCCGGTGTTCATAAAGTATAAATTATTACTTGTTTTTAGTTTTTTTTTAATAATATTTATTTATTTTAGTATATAAGCCACACAAACTTATTTATTTTGACCCATCCATCTTATAATGAATAAGTTCATATAATTTATTAGTGAAAATAATTCTCAAATAATACTAAACTAAACATTAACTTAAATTTAGGGCCATTAAAATTTTTTCTTTTTTTGGTTAAAAGTTTATAAATAATAAGTGTGCTGATATAAATAATTTCAAATATTTTGTTTATAGGATTTGCCGCAAATAGTTTTTTTTTTTTTTTTATAAAGTCGTTAAATCACATTTCAATTTTTGTCGTAAAGAAAATCAATCTTTTAATCTCTCCCTGGACAAAAGAAAATTACCATTTTTTTATTGTAAAAATAGTCCATTTCACTTCATACAATATTATTGATATCACTCTCATATAATTATTTTATTTTATTTTTTAATTGTGGTTTATCAATCTCCATCAATGTGGTGATTTAGCCATGTGTTTCCTATACTTTTGTTAAAACAAATGGTGGTGATTTATTATTAATATCATTATTATTTGGAAATCCTAATCTTATTCACAAGAAATTTAATAATTTATAATTCTTCTTGTTTTAGTGTATCAAGGCATTCAAAGATGGTCAATTTCAAAGATGAACACCTCAATGTGGCCCATTATATATATATATATATATATATGGTTGACGTTAATTTTTGAACCGATGAAACAATTCCATGATTCCATGCACTGAATGATATTTTCTAGTTTGGAGATAATCACAGAGCTAAACTTAATTTAATCATCTAATCATCCTTAATTACAAAACAAAATGCAGGCTATTTTTAAAAATATTTAATTAGAAAGAAACAAGTGCTATGCTTTCTTCTTGTATTTGTCAGTTATGTTTGTTATGTATTTTTTTATTAATAAAAATGTGGTTCCACTTTCATGTATAAAACACAACAACAAAACAAAATGCTGTAAATTTTTTTATTACCAACTTAGTTAATGTAAATTTCAAGGCATTGATCTTTCCTGTTTCGCAGAAATTTCCAATAACACTGCAGTAATGAAATGTCAGGAATAAGAACATTACAGTGTTGCAGGTACTCAGGAACTCTCTCAGAATGTTCACCAATGAATTCATGTATAATTCCATGGAGTTTAGCAAGTACAAAACTGAATGATCAATGAAACATGAGTTTCTGGTTGATACCATTACAATGTCATTGAGTTCCCTGCATTTCAATGTGGTATTAATACCTACAATTGAGCCTTCTTCCTGATCAGACACCAAAGAGCAAAAAACAAAGAAGAATACTTGACGATAAGCAGAGTCGATGGGGCTGGAAATCATCGAGGAAGAGGTGAGCACACCGGTGTTGCCATTGATGTCACTGAACCATGTCTCGTTCTTGTGTAGCTCCGTGAGTCGATCAGTAAAGTTCTACGAGGAAGTCCTTGGCTTTGTGAGCATCAAACGACCGTCCTCGTTCAAGTTCCACGGCGCTTGGTAAGTAGAAAACACAACAAACACATTTCTAGTTCGCGTAATCTTCGTACTGAAGGCGATGTTATGTGATATGTATTACTGCTAGGCTGTTCAATTACGGTGTCGGTATCCATCTGCTGCAATGCAATTCCCCGGAGGATATTCCGAAGAAGAAAGGAGTGATAAACCCGAAAGATAACCACATTTCCTTCCAGTGTTCTGACATGCATTATCTGAAGCGCAAGCTTGAGGAGATGGGAATTCAGTATGTTACTGCAATCGTGGAAGAAGGCGGCATTCTAGTCGATCAGATCTTCTTCCATGATCCTGATGGTTACATGGTAGAGATTTGCAACTGCGAGAACATCCCGATCCTTCCCCTTTCGTCGTGCCCTCTGAAGTTTCCTTACAACAAAGACTCCTTTTTTTCTTCAGTTTATGGTACAAACTATCTCTGTTGTTAAAACTCGGAGTTGAACTCAAACTGATGAATTGTTCTCACAATGCTGCACAGGGAAATGCCGCGATGAAGTGGAGACGGTGATCATGGAAGCATTGGTTACCGACATGATGGACATCTCCTTCTGATGTTAAACGATGCAGAAGCTGCCTCGTCAAGGGAATGCCGAAGAGGTTTTGGATCAAGTTGCATGTACAGCATTTTACCGATATGATGCAATATGCGGAGTTCTGTTGCCAGTCCAAGTCTTTTTTTTTTTTTTACTGTTTTTCATTTTATTGCTTTATCATCAATTAGAGAAACACAATAAGCATCCATCATCGGTTCCTTTGATTTTCTATAATAAACAGAATGCATGTTTATGCTTTTCGGTTCGGTTCTACTCTAATTCTATTGTTCAACACTTGAATTTTGAAGACAGTCTATTTGTGCACCAACAAAATCAATCAGTATGAATTTCAGAAGAAATAAACTCCAAGCTTGTTATTGGAAAACATAAACCAGCTAAAATGTTTGATATCTGAGTACATGAACGTATAAAACAGAGGTGTGAATTTATGCAGTGACTAATTCTCACAACTAGAATCAATCAAACTAGAGAATGCAACAGTAACAGGAAACAAGTATACCTTCCTGACGTTCTTCCACATTGAGAAGAAAATATATACACATAAAAGCAAATTTATGCAGACAAGCGATCGGAAACAAGCAAGGATGACGATGTCTTCTCTAAGTCTCTTGCAGAAACTGATGATACTGCTTTGGTGGCTTGAAAAGAACCCCCGGAAGATGAAACCGTCGCCGAAGCAGCAAACTTAGAGGCACCACTGACACTTGAGTTGCCACTGGTCATACTCAGTGAAATTTCGGACACTTTTAGAGATGGAGGCCTGTCAATTTCAGTAATGCCTTCAAGCATTTGCACCACTTTTCCCATGGATGGCCTCATTGAAGGTTGCTCTTGAATGCACCAAAAGCTCACCTGAATTGCTCTCTCTGCTTGCTCCATGTCGATGTCCTGTTCAGCTAACCTCTTATCGATGATACTTCCGATATTTCCTTTCTCAAATTCTTCGTACGCCCAAGTTGAGAATTTCTTCCTGCCTGTCTCCTCTGACACATCAAAGTTTCTTCGCCCACTCACAATTTCGAGCAACACCATCCCATAGCTGTAAACATCAGACTTTGATGTTACCGGGAGATTTGCAAGCCATTCAGGGGCTAAGTAACCTCGAGTACCTCTCACACTTGTCAGAGTTCGATGCCTGTGATCTTTAGGATTAACAAGCTTTCGCGAGACCAAAATCAGAGACTTTTGCATTGTAGTTCTCATCAAGAAGAATGTTCTCTGGTTTGATATCACAATGCACTATGCAATCTCTACATTCTTCATGAAGATAGGTAATCCCTCTTGCAGTACCGACAGCAATACTAAACCGTGCTGCCCCAATTCAACTTCCCTGATGACTCACCGGAGAAAAGGAAGTTATCCAATGAGCTATTCTTCATAAACTCATAAACCAACAGCCTGTGCCGGCCTTCTGAACAGAACCCAATCAACCTTACAAGATTCAAGTGATGTGTGCTGCTGATAGTGGCAACCTCCATTCGGAATTGTTTTTCACCTTGTTCAATCCCCTCGAGCTGTTTCACGGCAACTACTGTTCGATTCACAAGAACTCCTCTATAAACAGCTCCAAATCCTCCGGCACCGAGCTTCTCCTTAAATCCCTTGGTTGATCTTTGCAGCTCCTTGTAAGAAAACTGAACAGGAGCACCAGAAGCATACTCAAGAAGAGCATACTGAGCAGATGTTGATCCAAATTTGGCATTGTTCCTACAAAAACACCACCACAATGCTACTTCCAATACCACCAAACCAAGTATAACACCAATAACAACACCAGCCACTACTCCATCACTCATCCCCGAAGAACCATTCCCCGATTGATCAGGCGCCGGTGGCGGCTGGTTAGGTGCTGCCGGAGCGCACACCTTGACAAAAGAAGTGCTCGGAAGCGACGGGGAATGGTATCCACTGACAAAATTCGACACCTTCAGATAACAAAGGCCAGAGCCATCAGCAAGAGAAGTAGAAGCAACACAAGAACTCCCTGACAAACAATTCAACCTGCAAGCAGTAATGCCAACAAAGAACTCCTCAGTTGATAACTCAGGAGGGTAAGTCAAGAACTGAGTATGATCCAACTGCAACATAGTTGAATTCCCAGGACAATCCTGAATCTCTGTAATTCGCTTGCATCCTTGTGTATGATCATTAGGATCAGAGAAGACGAAATTCTCAGAAGGGCAACCACAAATGGGAGATGAATCATTGTAGCTGCAAACGCCCATGTTGCCACACCAGCCAAAGACTTCACATTGGTCAGAGACAGCAGCCCAGCGGTCGTTGGCAACGCCGCTGCCTTTCGGGGAGCTGTAAGCGCGGAGATTGCCGTCGTCATCAAGACGGAAGAAGCGCAGCATGTCACCGCTCTCGCCGTAGTCGCTGCTGTAGGCGATGACGGCGGAGGAAGGAAGGGCGGCGTCCACAAGGTTGAGGATGCCGTTGTTCTGGAGGACGAGAGTTGGGGAAATTAAAGTCTTGTTCTCGGCGAAGGAGGAGTTGAGCCCTTTGTTATAGTATAACAAGGAGTTGTTCCATTGGAGAGTGAGGTTGCCTTTGGAGGTGAGGGAGAAGGAGTAGTTGCCGGAGATAAGAGTGTTGCTGACGGTGAAGTTTTGGTTCTCAAGAACGGTGTCGGAGGGGTGACTGAAAGAGGACCAGACAGAAGAGGAGGAGGAGGAGCTGGAGAGGAGTTTAAGCTCGCCGGATTCGGTGAGGGAGCCGGAGGAGACGTTGAGGTTGGTGGTGTTGGATTGCCAAAGAATGGATCTAGAGCCGGTGACGAGCTGGAGGTTACCGTTGGAGAGGAGGGAGAAGGAGGAGGCGGCGTCGGTAGGGACGGGCGTCGGAGACCAGACGGGTATCCCGCCGGTGTAATTGATGGCGACGAGGAACAAAGAGGAGTTCTTTTTGTAAGGGATGAAGCTCAGAGAGAAGGATTGATTGTCGGAGGTCCAAACGGTTTGTGTCGCCGGGTCTGAGGGTGGAACCAAGGGAGATGGTGGCGGCGCCACCGGCCACCGCGGCGGTGAGGACCAGAAGAAAACGAAGGAGAAGAGGAGAAGAAGATAAAAATCCCATCTTTTTTGTTTGTCCTCTCTCTAGAAGCCCAAAAATCTCATCTTTTTCGGTCTCTAAGGTTCGGAGAACGAAAGATGATGCTTCTCTCTCTCTCTCTCTCTCTCTCAAAGTTCCTCTGTGATCTATGAGGTGTGGCAGAGGAGATAGAGAGAAGAAGAGCTTGATCTCTCTTTCTCTCTTTCAAAGCTTTTGAGCTCTTTGATGTGAGAAATGAAAGCTAGAAAGAGGAGAGCAAGAGAAGAACAATGGAGGACCTTTGACTTCAGAGCCAGCGAGGAAGAAGGTGAGCACCGCCTTTTTGGAGGATGTTGAGAAGACTCGTAAACGTGATAGGAACCGTTGGATCAGGAATATCAGAATGATCAGACGGTTCAGAATGGGCAAAATCGGAGATGAGAATTGGTCTGCTGTTTAAAGGGTTTGTCTGACTTTTACTGTCCTATTTGGAAAATCAAATCTTATTATTATTATTTTTTTTTCCAAAAGTTATATATATTTAAATTAAAAAAAAAACTCCATGTTTTATTGTGAAGGATTTCTTTCTAGATATTTTTCAAGGAATTTTGCATGGTATGTGTTTGAAAGTTGAAACTATGTAGGATGGAAGTCTGTAGTCTTTGTTTTATGGTAAAAGTTTGACTGTTTGAGTGCCTGTATATTTTTTTTTTTTAAAAGAAAGACGACAAATGACTAGAAAATCGAGGGGACGATGACGTGTGGGAGAGCAAGCGTCAATACCGATCCACGTGCCTTTAACTTACGTAGAGACATAAAGTTTGATCTCGGGTCTTTTCTGAAACAAATGCTTTATCGCAAAGGACCCGATATCAATTGACCCAAAAGTAATTAGTGCCTATATAGTCTTTCGTATCACTGGTTTCAAAAACTCAAAAAGAAGATTGAATAATTTTGATGTCTTGTTTGATTGAATTGATTAAATTTTCAATTTAGAAAGGAGTGACTAAGTAAAATTAATTTCACTAGCTTATGCATTATCCTAAATATTCCTTCTATTTTGAGGGAGATTCGTTTTTTTTTTTTAAATAATTTTTTAAATTTATAGGGTATTGAGAACATTCTCATTCGGTTAATTTGCTCGTCAATTTGATTATTAAGAAATAATCATATTTTCAATTATAGAATGCTTTCTTATTTTGCTGTTATTTGTAAAATTAATTATATAATCATTGCCAAGGTGAATGCAGCTCATGTTGCAAAGAAGATCAAGTTTAAGAAAATGACTCTATCAATTAAAAAATATCTCACCTTCGCTGAGAATTCATTGGCAACTCAAATGGTTTACCATGCCCTGAATATTTCTAACATCTGGTTGTTTCTAATTTCTGTATTTTTTTCCTTTTATTTTTTTATTTTTTTAAAGTTTTTATATCATTATGTCTCCACTTGTAGTCTTTGAATTATGTCGTATTTTTCTCTTTTTGTGGATTTATAGATGTTGTTTGATCTTTTCTCTTCCATCCCCTTCACGGATTATCTATTTTTTTAAATATATTTATATATACACATGTCTATATATATATTTACAATATGTTTTTTGGGCTGTCTTCAAAAAATGAATCTAAGGATGTTCTTACACCAGCTGTTAGATCACCATATAACGATTCAGTTAGTTTTATAATAAAAAATAACTATTAGCTAATGATCTCATTATTGCTGTAAATCTAGAATCGTTTCTATATGACTGGTCATCATATATATATATATATAAATGTATAAATGACTATTTTTTAATAAAATATTAATGATTATGGGTATTTAATTAAGGCAGCTGTCACCATCTACTTATGTTGCAAATAGGCGGCCCCATTAATTGCCACACCATAAATAAAATCTGCCATAAATTAACTTTTTTTATAAAATATATTAAATTGTTACTTTTAAGCAACCAAATTATTCTTTTTTATTATAAAAATGGCATATATATATATATATATATGAATGGTGCAAATCAATCTTAAATAACCTTTGTAAAATATATAACATGAGAACTAAAAAGTTTGTCCCAAAATATTCAAATTATGTTGATTTTTATAAAATTAATGAATACGAGAGGAAATTTTAGTAAATATTGATTAAAAAAATTTATATGTGAAAAATAACATTAGATTGCCAACCCTATTTCATCACGGATGGATCATGATATATATTTTTCTGCAACAAATAGGTGATATGCACAAACGTAAATTGCAATTGTAAGCTCAACAAACACTTAAATTTTTTATCTTGAATAGTTTTTTATTTATTTATTTTGAGGTCTAAACTTCAATTTAATCAAAATGGTTACTTAACTTTAATTTTATTTCACTAAATGGTCACTTGAGAGAATTCGGTCTATTTTTGATAATCTGATATTATAAATTCTCTGTCAGCAAATGTGATGAAATTATCAGCTGAGTGGACAATGTGTCATGTATGTTTCTGGAGTGAATTTTTGACATATACATCTTTTTTCAGGTAACACCTTGATAAAATAAAATTAAAGTTGAATAATCATTTTGATTCAAATTGAAGTTTGGATAAAAAATAAGAAAAGACCATAGTTTGGTGCCATGTTAAAAAATTTGCCCATTTTATTTTACATGGACTTTGGGATTTGATTTCAGATCCTCATTAAAATAAACATTTTCTATGAAACATCTAGTGCCAATAAATAAACATACCATTGGTTATTGTATCATTTATTTATAGTATTAGCCTATTGTTTGTTTATTATTATTATTTTTTTAACTGCCTTTTGATTTGAAAAACGCTATGGTTTATTCACTTTTTAACAATTTACATAAATTTTACTGATAGACTTAATTAATTATTTCAGACTGACATTCTTTACAGGTAGACAAACAAGAGTAAATCAATGAGGCAGAAACTAAAATGAAAATTTCCCAACTATAAACTATTACCAATCAAACATTTCTGAAATAATACACCAAATAACATCAGCAAATACATGTATAATTTGAAATTGTGCAAACTTAAAGTGTAGTTCTTGGAATACATCCCTTCTTTAGCTTCTGCAGATTCATCTTTACCAGTATATTTCCCAAGTTGTGCAAGAGAATTACCCTTTGCCCTGACAAGCAGTTCATCTTGAGCAGCCTTCACATTCTCTGGTCTTCCTTCCCCATGTTTTTCAAGCAAGTGTTCTGCAATGCTCTTGCATACGAAAACGATACATGCCACGGGTTCGGGCTCTGGTTCATTGCATTCAAGTTCAATGTCGCCTCTACCTCCGATTCCCCTCCCGACAAAAACTGCAACCATATCATAGGTTTTCGTATATAGTCTTCTCAAATTCATTTTTTTCAAATTAATTGATATGGGACTATTAGTTACTCTAACAAAAACAAATGCTTACCATGATTCTGGGAACAGCAGGCGGAATCCGCCTGTGGAGGAGTTGGAGAGTATATTTTGCAACTTGTTCGGGTGTCGCCTTCTGTTTGCATTCGGCTCCTGGAGTAACCATGCTTGGCTTCAACAGTATGCCTGCAAACATCACATTGTTTTCTGCCAAGTAAAAGAACACCTCTGCCCACACCTTTTGTGTAAACCTCAAAAGTTGTATCAATTCCATGCTCTCCATCCAACAGTATCTCTGGCTCAACAATTGGGACCAATCCATTGTCCTGCATCAATTTAATTCTTCAGAAATAATTCTTTTCCTCGATCAAAATTTCAGATATCAAATCATCAAGAAGTATATTACTTGTGCTATTGCTGCATAACGAGCCAATCCCCAAGCTGCTTCTTTCACTGCAAGAGCTGATGGACCATTTGGTATGCTCACAACTGTGCGCCTAAATAATCACAATAGATACATAAGTTTCAGTATGACAATGAACATCTAAAATTTAATTTTTTGTATTGATTTCTCCACAACATAATTAAGTTAGTCATAATTCACCATTTAGCAAGGCGCGCGCCTTGTTGATAGTATGCAGCGCACCGTGACGCAAGACCATCCAATCCTTGGCACCATGATTCATCATTTGATCCTGCCAGTGGTATAAGACCCTGAAACAATCACGAACAATGAGTTTATTTTATTAATGCAGTGACTGAATGATTGAACAAGTGAATTGATTACCTTATCAACTTTGATGCCTGGCACTATGTTCTGTGAGATGAACACCAACCATCTTCTTGCCATCAATTGTGGACTGATAAAGTGTTTCTTTAAACAGGATTGCACCAGATATATACTGACCAAGACCAGTAGCAGATACCAGCATTAATGTTCTATAAGCCTGTCGATTCGCCTCTGTGTTTTCAAGGCCGATAGATGCTAGACGTTTTCCGCAAGTTGCATTTGATTCATTGTTACAGGATGCGACCAGATCAAGAACAATTTGAGGCGCAGCTCTAGGAGGAATCAAGGAAAGTGCAGCACCAAGTTTAAGGACTTTGTGTTGGGAAGGGTGGGTAATACCAATACTGATTAATAGAATATGAATGGATGAATGAGTGTAATTTCTAGTAAATGAGAGTTGTTACAGTCTGTTACAATAGGAGGTAAGGTCCTGGCACGTGAGGTATTTGATGAAATGCCAGAGTGGCCATTCTGTTAGAATGTAATCATTCTAGGGGTCCTGCTATATAACCGGATGGAATGAGTAGTGAAAGGCATCTTTTAGCCTGGCAAATTCCCTTCTTCTCCTTCTTTTCCTTCTCCCTATCTTCTTCTCCAGATTATCTCTTCTCCTTCCCCTTAAAATCCTCAGTGATTCAGAATTCTGTTACATTCATCCATGGCCAGAATTCCTCTCCCTGGTGATGCAATACTTTTCTGCAGCAAATAAACTGTGATCAAAAACAAAAGTTTTCACAAGTTATATGCAGTAATAAAATACCGCAGTCTTGATGAGTTCCTCGCCATAAGAGCTTGCGCAGATGGCGAAAGTTAGTGTCAATGGTTTTGAATTCAGTGATGGCTTGGGTGCATTGAGCCATTCTGATTTCTTAGGGAGGAATGAGGATTTGAGAAGAATGGCTGAGGCCATGAACTTCAGTTAGTAGTACTGCTATAACTAGTTCTACTACTACTACTACTCTCTAAAACTTTTTAATCTTTGAAAACAAAGAGTAGTGTAGTTTGTGATTGGAGGGAGAGAGAGGGAGAGATTTAGAGGAGATGGAAGACAAGGATATGAGATGAGAGGTGGAAATTGGCTTTTTGGATTTTTGGGGAAATTGGCTTTTGGATTTGGATGGTGGAAATGGGTGTAAGGTTGGTGATGATAGATTGCAGCAAGAACTGCCTCTGAATTCTTGGTGTTTAATTACATCCTCTTGTTCTTTCTTGGTGTTTTTTTGGAAGCATTTGATTTATGATTCTGGTTCCATCTTGGATTTTTCAAGTTGATCTCAAAGTCATGGTATAGGATCAATAGATCAATGTTTGTGATGCTGGTTCAAATTTTCTTATTCTTTCTGGCCAATGAGTGTCTGTGAATTGGTACAATTTTGCTTTGTTTTATTATGTAACTGAAAATATCATACAATCATTTTTTTTATATTTTTATATAAAATATATATAAACGAGTCCAAGGACGTTTGTTGTAATGATTGCAAATGAACTAACTCTTTTAGTCCCACATCGGCTATGAGATGGATCCATTGTGTGCATATAAGTGGGGGGCAACCTTCCCTACTAGGCCGGTCTTTAGAGTTGTGGATCCCACCGTGTGTGTTGTGTGTGGGTTGGGTGAGATGGCTCGACGAAGGGTTCGTCAAATTT
>NC_052480.1:1479570-1523513 GCF_009730915.1 Dioscorea cayenensis subsp. rotundata | reverse complement strand
TGATTTTTCCTACTTCATGGATCAAATTAGCAAAAGCACAATAAATTTTATCTGACAAAATTATTAATTTATATAAAGCTGCAAAGGTTCATCAAATTAAGAAGTTCACAAGCCCATATATAAATTTGCAAAAATTTACTGGGTGAAAATGCAAAATAAACCAACCATTTGTTTACGAAAAATCCCAATCGTTGATCACATCGCAAACATATAACGAGGCACAGAGAAACTATAAAACGCAGCCCATTATAAAAGCCCAAATTCATGGCCCTTCATCTGAGGCCCACGCGCTTCCTCATTCTCCACTGTCCCCTTCGCCGTCTCGCTCCCAAACCCCTCCTCTCCTCCGCCGTCTCCGGCCGTAACCTAGGGTTTCGTCCCCTCTGCAGTGCCGGCGCCGGGAGAACTATGCAACCGGACCCTTTTCCTCCTCCTCCTCCTTCCCATTCTGTGAGGGAGACGATCGATCTCAATGAGAAGGAGGAGAAGATATTCCGACGGCTTCTCGAAGTGATCCGCCACTTCGGTCTTGATACTCAGCTCCGCGTTGCTGGTGGCTGGGTCCGCGATAAGGTTCTTTTTAATTCTTTATATTTTGTCAGTGATTCGATTTTGAAGGAATTTTCAGTGGAATTAGCTTGATTGGATGCTGGTTCTTTGGATTTGGTTTCAGCTTTTGGGCAAAGAATGCTATGATATTGACATTGCATTGGATAACATGCTGGGACAAGAGTTTTGTGAAAAAATCAACACTTACCTGCAGCATACTGGCGAGGAGATACAAGGAGTAGGTGTTATCCAGCGGTATAATCTGATCTTTAGACTGCTTACAGTGGTGATCACATGCATTTGTTGCTTTGTATGTTTCACATGAATGTTCTGCTAGGATTTGTATGAATTTCTAGTTATTGCTATTATGATTGGTTGGTTTTATTTTGCACTTATATTTGTGTATAGTCTGAGTTATATGTTGGAAGTTGGTCACTTGGTGATAGTCTGAGTTGTTCATGTTGTTTCTGCTCAACTTTAATTGTATCTAATAGCTTGGTAACTTTGCAGGAAATCCGGAGCAGTCAAAACACTTGGAGACAGCAAGGATGCGTGTATATGATACCTGGATAGATTTTGTTAACTTGAGATCTGAGAAGTATGTGGAGAACAGCCGGATCCCTACAATGGTGCGTGTAGCTCATGCATATACTCAACTTTTCTAGAATATAATTGGCTGGTATTAGATTGTGATTCACGTATTACTTGTATAGCTTTGCCATCAATGTATTATTGTTTTATATTTTATTCAAATTTTGACTGCAGGAGTTTGGAACTGCTGAAGAAGATGCATACCGCAGGGATCTAACAATAAATAGGTAACTAGTTCTATTCTCCAAAATCCTGCTTGGATGTTTACGGAAAAATATTGTCAAAATCAAAGGAAAATAAATAGAAGTGAATTCAATACATTTGAGCTCTCATTGTTGCAGACTTCCCAAGCATTTCTAATCAACCAGTGCTAAATTAAGCTCTCCTCTTGGATCTATTCTTAAACAATCAATAAAGATATGTTCTTTATCTGTTCAATGATTTCCAATCTGTTATACCCACAGGTGTTTTTTTGCTATCATAAATCATAGAGCCTATCTGATTAATGCTAGCTCCTTTAGGATCTAGCTCTACAAGATATGTTGTAGTCATGTATGATTACTCCCCAAGTCAATTAATTGTCTGACTTTCGGCAACTATGGTCTCATTGTAGTATGATCATTCACATTAATTCCTGTAGGTCATGCATTTGCCGCTAACATGTCAGGACAATATGATGTCTTTTGAACACACTGCTTTCAATTATGCATTTTGGAATTATAATTTTATTTTTATTTTGTTATTCATTTCTAACTCAGAAATTTTTTCTCATCCTATCTCATTCATGGTAGCCTTTTCTATAATATCAACACAAATTCAGTTGAAGATTTGACTGGAAAAGGTTAGAGCTTTAAAAAATAAATTCATAATATTCTGGAAGAATTTTCATAACTTTTGCTGATTTCTGTTTTCATGACTTAACTTTATGTAGGTATTCAACATTTAAAGGCTGGGCTTCATTGCCACTCCCTTACCACCAAAGGCTACCTTTTTGGATGATCCCCTCCGAGTCCTTCGAGCTATTCGATTTGGTAAACTAAAAGTGTTTAACATAGCATTTCCTACTAAACACTATGATGGCTGGCGTCATGTATGATCTCTTCTTCTGAAAATTATGTTAATTCTTTTTGATAATTAAACATTCTTCAGTTTGTGGGTAAATAAAAATTAATCTCTCAGTGTCCACTCCAGTGGAAGGATAAATTGCAAATACTTTTCTAGTCGAGCCTTCAAATGTTCACCATAAATTTGTTATGGATCATAGTTCATAGAGACTGATGCAGTTTCTTAAACTCAGATGTTGTGTTGCAGTCATTGTCAATGTTTGATATCATCTAGGAAATTTGTGCAAGTTAATCTATAATTTTCTTGTGCTGGAAGTTTGTGAAAATGTAACATATCTGATTTGATGGTTAGTCTGTGCCTGGCTGAAGCTCAAATAAAATCCAAAACTATTGTTAAGCATAGTTCTCTTGTAACTTGCCTTCTCAGGTGCTAGGTTTGGATTCAATTTAGATGAAAATTTGAAGAAGGCTGCTTCAGATGAAGAAGTGAAAACAGCCATTGCTGATAAAATCAGCAGAGAACGCATCGGCCATGAGGTAGGCTCCATTTACATTTCTTTTTACAGTATTCAGCATCTCTATTGTTTGATTCATTTTCCCTACCCATCTGCAGATTGATCTCATGATTTCCGACAATAATCCGGTGAAACGCAATGACTTATATTTGTGAGTTGAATCTCTTTTCTGCTGTATTCACTTTACCAAAAAACACTCAGCCTACACCAACAGAAGAATCTGAGAGGTTGGTTTTTACATTTTTCAAATAATTATTTCTCATGCCTGCTTCAAAGTATGCTTGATCAAGCAAACCTTTTAGTTCCACTGATGAACAGGCTATGTGTTCTTTATATGGAGGCTGCTTGGAAAATCTTGCAAATGATGGGTTCTTTATTACTCAGTGTGAGTAGTTATTATCCAGTTTTCCTCTATCTAGATATTTTTGATCAAGAGTTCAGGCCTACTTACGTTAAGAATAGGACATCATTGTAGCTTCCTGTTTGTTTTATTGGCATCTCAAGTGTTATGGGTCAGGCTGATTGCTTGTTGTAGATCCAACTCTTTGATAGAGGATTCCTTAATTCAGGATGTGCTAATGCCTGACTCAATACTAGAATGGATGTTTGGATGCTGTCCTGCTAACCATGAATTAGACTTTGATTGTTGTACTTAGAAATAACCTAACATCTCTGGTGACATGCAACATTCAAATTTCAGGATGAACAACGGAGACTCTACCTTTATGCAGGATTGTTTCTTCCATTTAGAAGTATTATCTACACAGATAACAAGTTGAAGAAGGTGAAGTTCTTTTTCTGTTTAACAAGTTTATGCCAGTCGCCCTTATAGTTTTTATATAATTTGAAATTAAGTTGAATTGATGGTAAGGATGTATTTATTATTGAGGCTTTCTCTAGCAAGTGTAGGGTTCTTATCTTTTTAGAAGTTTATTCCCACTGCTTATCTATTTAACCTTGTATGTCCCTTTTTCCAGATTCCTGTATCCACCTACATCATTCGAAATTCTCTGAAACTGAAAGCCAGTGATGCTGAAATGGTTTGTTTCATAAGCAATTTGTGAAATATTCTTCGAACTTTGCGAGGATTTCATGGTCACTTTGTTTTAACAATAAATGTTGCTTTGGCTTTAGGTGGTCAGCATACATGTTGCATCTGAGAGATTTATTTCTTTGATTCCTATTCTTGAGTCAAAGGGGGAATCAGATATTGTTGCTGAGGAACTGGGTGATGAATGCCTGGGTTTTTCATCCACCTCCAAACGGCGGGTATTAGCAGGTCTTTGATTGATTGATTCTTTACTAATCTTGTGGCTCGGTTTTGTCTTTTGTTTTATATCAACTACCTTATGCTATCTCAAACTGGTTTCCTTCTATGGTTTTTTTTTTTCTAAATTTGCATAATTTACAATAAAAAGAATCTGGGTGGTGCTTCAACCTGGTTTATTTTCTGCTTCATTTTCTTCAGTTGATTAATTCTAATCATTTTACAATAATTTTTCTCCAATTAATTCAATTTTTTTAAATGAGCTCAAGATATGACATATGATGCAGCAATGCTAGAGCAAATGTCTGATCAGATTCATAGTGACTTTTATTATAGGCTTGCTTCTGAGACAAATAAAAGATTTTTGGAGGGTAGCCCTGTTGATTTCCGCTCTTTTATACCCTGAGCTTGTCCATGCTGGATATCCTCTGAGCACAGACTTGGAGCTGGACAAGAGAAAGGAAATTTTCGTGCAAGTTGAGCATGCTGTGAAAGAACTAGGTACACAACTCTCATATACCATTCTCTTATTTCTTTTCCTTAATATTTAATTTAACTTTGTTTGATCTTCTATCCTTTGTTTTTCATAATACTGTTATTTATCATGTTGCAGATCTAGATAATGTGTGGAAAGTGAAACCACTACTCGACGGGAAGGCAATAATGGGAGCTTTACAACTTAAAACAGGAGGGCCGTTAGTGAAGGAATGGGTAAGTTCATCCAAAGCACCACAAGTGTATAATATGTATTTTCACTGTCTAACGTGTTATGTTTGTTTTCTTTTTCTGTTTTCTGCAGCAAGACAAGTTAATCAAGTGGCAGCTTGCTCATCCAGAAAAAACTGCAAATGAAGCACTCGATTGGATGATGCAATCTCAAGCTAAACGGGCCAAGCTGGAACCTTGTGCTTGACTATATAACCAACAACTACTGAATATAAACTAGTACTGGTTGCATCAAGTCACCGTTAGAATGATCGATGTGAATGAGCGAGTAACTAGTTATTTTAAGAGAATTCTATCAGTTATGTGAATGGTGGCAAGCAGATGTGATCATGTAGGCTGACCGGGATGGAAGGCTCAAAACAGCAGGTGGCCATGGCACTGGGACAAATATGGTGAGTTAACTAGGAAATATACCTAAACAGAGCTGTCCAATTTTGCGAAAACATTTGGAAAAGGTAGTTCTTATCGAACTCCATGTGCAAATATTTATTTGTATGATTATAATCTTTCATGTATAACTAGGAATTTAGTGCATTGTTTAGAACTGCGTCTCCAATACGTGACAATAGAAACCAGCAATGGCAGACCACAAAATCAAATATTTATTGGTAAGTTCTAAGTACCAGTTTAGCCTGTATATCAGCAAAATGGTATATACTATAGGACTAAGCACAAGGAAAACCAGTCTCTATTGATAGCATTACTGTTAGCTAGCTCTCTGCAAAGGAGTCGGTGTTTGTTTTTTTTAGTGTGTAAAATAGGTCAACTGTAGCAACAGTAGTTTTACTGTTGAAGAGCATGCTTGTACTTAATAAGTTTGGTAATTGTCATGTTAGCTACATGACAATTAGGTATGTGTCTTGTCTGTAATAGTGTCCAACCATGGTTAAGTTAGCTAACCATGAGTTTAGGGTTAAGTCTCTTGGAGCCTATATAAGGCACCCTTGTGTTGTAAGGAGGATCACCACCTCTTGGGCATTATAGTCCTAGTATCATCCTTATACTTACCCACACCTCCATTACTTCCCTTGTATCCATCCACCCTAAAGCATTATGCAATAAAGAAGTCCTTTATCTGTGAATACATTTCTTGTCTCTTGTCTCTCTTGCTTCTAGCCTTTATGCTCTCTTAGCTTTAATGCTCCCTTCTCTCTAAACACACTCTGCTTAAGCTTCACGACTAACAGTTACTTTCACCCTTTGGATGAACCCCGGGAGTAAGTTGAGCAAGCATCCCCAACATCCACGTGCATGCGCAGCACGTCGTAGGATAAAAGTGGTATCGAGCTACGATGAACCTTCCTCGAAAAACCTCAAGGTAATGTTTACCATGCAGGGGTAAAAACCCTTAACTGGGTCCCCAACATGTAGATAGTAAGTTTTACCTTGGTATTATAGCTTTTATTTGATCCATGAACCCATATCTAAAAATCTAAAAAATGAGTTTTGTACAGATCTTTGAAAAATATTTTTGAGCTTAAAAGATGTATCTTTTATATAAAGAGTTTTTCTAACTAATATAAAGAGTAAGACAAACTGGAGAGCACCGAACAGTACCCGCCAGAGGACAGGAGGTCCGTTAAGGGGAAAACAGAGTGTGGAGGTAAGTCTGAACTCTGAAAGTTGGAAAGATAAACTCTCATATATTAAAAGATAATCAAGATGATCTCAAAAAATTATACTTCCGAGTAATTATGCAAAGTGGAACACTCAGGCTTTGGAAACTGGAGACTCTACAAGGATCGCCCAAGTACTAGAGGGAAAGGGTCAGTAGGTCCTAAGACGGTAAGGTTGAATGAGCCGACATGAGAATGTCCATGGTGAAAAGGAGTTTAATTTTAAAAAAACCCACAAAAATTAAAAAACCAACAAAAACCAAAAACATGTTTTTACTTACAATAATTATGGATCAAATAGGGTTATTTGCCAAGTTTAACTTCTATCATATTACATGTTGTGGATCTTGTTACTGCATAAGTATTCTCTCTTATTTATTTCAAGTTATTACAAATTAGTAGTAAAATTTTATTACTGCAAAATAGTAGTAAATTTTAATTTTAATATTTAATATTTTCTGCAAATCTTATTTCAGTTCAATATAAAAACAAAAATCAAATAAACTCAATCATAAATTAAATCAACAAGAAACATTTAAATCAAAACAACAAAATATCAAATCAACAATATCAACAAATTATCAAATTAAAACATCAATGAATCAAATTATAAAAAGAAATATTGGAAAAAAATAATTATAATACAAGTAATATGTATTACAATAATATTAATAATTATGATAAATATCATGGTAATATTAAGAAATCTAAATATCTTAAAAATGAAAAACTAAAAATGAATATCAATCAAGAGATAAAAAAATAATAACTAAAAATATTAATGGTATTAAAAAGTATCAATACAAATCATTAAAGAAATGATAGAAAGTTTAATAGAATCATAAACATAAAAATGGATGCAAAAATGGATTTGATTATTAAAAAAATTAAATAATCTGGAAACACAATTATTAAAAATTAGAAATCATCCTATCAAATCTAGATTATGTGAAAAAAATAGCATAAAAGAAAAAAAGAAAATCATAAAATTGAAATTGATAACCCTATGCAATCAAGTTAAAAAAATATTCAAATTGGAACAAATCAAAAAAATAAGAAAAACCAATAACACCATTTAAAAATCTGGACTAAAGAAGAATTATTAAAACCACCGTAATATAGATTAAAAATTTCCCAAGAAATGAAACATCTACTTGAAAACAACTGAATTTTATAAAATTGAATTAATCAAAAATAAGATATTATCCTTTTAGAAGAATTAAATCAATATCAATTAAACTTAAAAAGAAAAAAATTAAATATCAAAAAAATATATGGCTTAATGAAGTAGAACAATATCTAATGGAAAAAAATTAAGAATCATAGAAAAATGGAACAAAAGAAGAACAAAGAAACAATTGAAAAAAATTGGGAATTAAAACATATTACAAAAAAATTTGATAAAAATAGAAGCAAGTTATGTCTAATTTAGAAAATCCGAAGAAAAAAACTATAGTAAAAAAATATAGATCATATTAGAAGATTTTCTGTGTTCAATCATTTTAAATTTATGAACCAAATTAATAAACATCAAAAAAAGAAAAAGAAGTAACTTATACAATTGAAGAACATCAAAAATAAAAGCAAGAGAAATAAACATTAAATTAATTCCCCGGAGAAGAATTATATAAATATGGAATATTTGAAACAAAAAAACAAAAAAATATGAACATTATGATGAAATAGAAATATGTCTGTACAAGTAATGAAAAACAAATCATATTAGATTTAATAACAGAAGAATCATACAACAAACTATTATATTCAGGATATACATTAATACATTTAGGACTCTTAATGTTAGGAGTAATAAGATTACATAGAAAAGGATTAGGCACAAAAATTTTATTAAGCTTAGTAGACACAAGACAAATTCAAAACATGACTAAAGCAACAATTGAATCTATGGAAGTGGATCTAAATATTGATAATCCAGAAATCATATATATGACCCCAAATTTTTTAGTACCACTTGAAACATTTTATAAAAATATAAAATTAATAATAAATTCAAAAGGATATACCATGACTTCAAACAAAGCCAATTTAATAATAACAAAAACATTCATAGGACAATTAACAAATAGCTGTAGAATCAACTATATTTTAACACCCAAAAAAGCAAAATTATTATTAGAAAATCAAGGATTAAAAGGAATAGAAGGAAAAACCTATCCATCAGAAATATTAGAAGAAAGTGAATGGAATATTCAACCAATAGAAATTCCAATAACATCAACTAGACCAAGTAATGCAGAATTCTATGAAAATATTGATGGAAGTACAAGTATAAGAATGATAAAAAAATAAAAAGCATAAAAAAATTGAAGAACTTCAAGAATAAAATGGAATTATTAAATGCAAACTCGATCCAGTAAATAATTGATCAACAATTAAAACCATTAAGAAAATATATAAGTTATTTACCCTACAAATTTAATAGCACCAAATAAAAACATAGAAAAAGCAATGTGGTTATTATGTGTCAAAGATTATGTAATAAGAAAAAGAATTTTTATAAAAATAAGCTCAGAAACATTAATGGAAATAGCAACAAAGAAAATATGATGAATATGGAAAGTGGAAATGGAATATAGAATATATACCCTAGAAAAAGAGTTATATCCATTAGAACATCAACAAAGAATAATTAAAAATAAAAGAAATGGAAAGAATTTCTAGAAGAACAATTTAGATCAATTGAAAGCTGTTATATATGAAAGAATTAATAGACTCAACAGATATAAATTTAATAGATGATTTGATAAAAAACTCAATTAAATATACAATAAAAAAGAAAAATAGAAGCTTAAAAAGAAGAATTAAAAAGCAAAAACAATGTATGTGGTTAAAAAGGAGTTAAAAAGATATATAACTCTAAGAGATCAAATCAACCATCAAGCGTAATCATTAATAGAAGTAAAAATTCAAATCAAAAAGAAAAAAAGATAAAAATGGAAAATCTATATGGGAACCAACGAAAATAAAATATAAAGAATTTCATCAAGATGAATATCTAAAAGAACAAAATAGACTATGGAATTATAGATCAAGATTAAAAAATGAATATGATTCTATAAATATTTGTTATGATTAAAGAAAATGAATAAACAAACCTACAACCTAGATATAAATCCAAGGTATCTACTAGAACAATACAATCAAATTGAAAATTTTGAAAAATGTGAACATAAATTTGAACCATTTAAAATTAATTATAAAACAAAATGTGATAAATGTTATAAGTTCCATATAACAAAACATAGAGTAACGTGCTTAAAATGTGACTTATCATTATGTCGAAAATGTGTATCGGATTTATGTGATTTTACTTTTGAAGAAAAAGAAATAGAAAGATCAAATAATAAATTTAGTCAAGATAAAGAAATAATTAATCAATTATTAAAAAGGATAAAAAATCTTGAAGAAGAAATAGAAGATTTAAGAGAACAACTAAAAAATAAAAAAGAACAAAAATAAAGGAAAAGGTATAATCATTCAAAGAATTGAGGAATTAACAGAAAATATTATAACATGACTAAGAAAAAAGTAAATAAGGAAAACACATTAGAATTAGAAAAAATGATTAAAGACTTAAAAGAATTTAAAGATAAAATAATCTTTAAATATCCAATAACTCATTCAAGAAGTAAAATAGTAGATTCTCTACAAAAATAACATAGACTTAATTACTAAAAAGAAAAAAAGAAGACTCAATGGGAGAAAAATAATGAAATCAAAAGAGAAAAAAATTAACAATGTCTCAAAGAATTACAAAAAAATAGAAAAAAAGAAATAAAAGAAATTCAAGATAATGTAAAACAAAGGGAAATTAATGAATATTTAAGAAATAATGCATTATTCATCTTTACAAAAAGAATTTTAATTTTTTTGTTCATCTCCTTCCCTAAATTTAGGACTAGAAACATCCCAACCAACTCGAATCTCCTTTATATTTATCTCTTTGGGAAAAAAATGTAATTCAAATATTACACCATAGTTTGTCCATTCGCATTGAAGAAAAACTCGTGATCGCAAAGCCAGCAGGTTCATTTATGCTCTTTAATTGTGGGAACTATGTAACCAAAGTCCTAAAAAGGAAATAAACAAACAAAGGTTTGTTCATCCGAATAAAAAAAGAGTCGTGGCTACAAAAAAACAGAGGTCCATACGCTGTCTCTTTTATGGTGAAAACCTCGCTATCTTTTTCATCCCCAAAACATGCTAAAAAGCATGAAAGATTATATATCCAACACATGCAAAAAGCATGAAACTCTATTTAGCTAATAAGTTTATTTTTTTGCGATATGGCAGGGAAAAAAATTTCTATAACCAATCTTCTTCCTTTGAACCTCAATCGAACCTCCCAATCTTTCCTTTTGAATTCTACATCAAATTCGAACACAAGCAAATCTCAATCTTCCTCAACAGATAATTTTGATAATCTTTGGGGCCAATAAACACGACTCCAAAAACTCTTATCTCCTTATTCCATTCCCTAGCAAAAATATTTTCATCGACAAATGAAAAAAACCCAAACTCCACCCTCATCCGCTCTTACCGTAATCATCAAGTATAAAGTTTTCCTTTGAAACCTCAAACACTTGACTACATGGTAGAACAGGAAAAGAAAATTAAAGTATTAGAAGCAGAAATGTCCAACAAAAATGAAGAAATCATTCTGATTAAAGCTCAACTTCAACAAATTACAAAAGAAGCTGAAGAAATGAAGACAGCTCTATCAAGACAGAAAACAAAGAATGTAAAAAGTTTGAACTGCTCCCTGAACCAATAGGAGAAGTAAAACATTTCATTTTCAAGAAAGTAATGGCAACTCAAGATAACCAATTTATCTCTCGAACAAGAAATACCGAGGCAACTTGCAAAAAGAAGAAATTCTCCCGGCAGGATTTGCAATAGCAGGAAATGTTCTTAGAGAAATAGCCCACAAGGATTCTGGATGCCAATGCGAAGAAGGATTCACTGCAGTTAAATGTTCCTTAGACATGTCCCAATGACATGATCAAGAGATTAATGGTGTTCAGATAAATGCTATCAACCTCTTCAAATATGGATACCTGTGCAGAATAATGCTTACAAGTCCAGAGCAAGCAAGTTTCCTGAACGAATACTGGCAGCTGATACATCTTCTACACAAATTCTTCAAAGCTCTTGGATCACATATTGACGGATTACTCTCCTTCGCCATCATAAACCTGAGCAAGAAAGGATAAATCCTATTCGACTGGAAGATATGATCATTCCGGAGATATCAAAAAGACAAATGAAACTATGGCGAGCATGTGCAATCTCCACCGATTGAAGAGAACTTGCTCCCACAATTGCCGACAACCAAAGATGTCAAATGGTGCCGGAAACAAAGATCATGACAGGTATATGTCGACCAAAGACATGTTCCCTATGTATCGTCTCCTTTTTCCAAGCCTTTATCTCACAGATGCCACCATCGAATCTCACATGAAGCAAGTCTGCTCATGGGCAAGAGAATATCGCTTTTGAGATTATTCAAGCACTAAGCATTCCCTCGCATATATTTTTAATGATACCAAGTCCAAACTCGACTCTCCCGACGGACTAGAAGACATTGTCAAGAAAAACTTAGCCAACATGATGGAAGGCTAGGAAATCTCTACTAAAAAAGATCTCCGACATCTGTTGAAAGACCGAGCAAGATTGTTTGTTTTTAATATGTAAAAGGAGTCGGTGTTTGTTTTTTTAGTGTGTAAAATAGGTCAATCAGCAGCAAATGTAGTTTTATCGTCAAGAGCATGCTTGTACTTAATAGTTTGGTAATTGTCATGTTAGCTACATGACAACCAGGTATGTGTCTTGTCTCGTATAGTGTCCAACCATGGTTAAGTTAGCTAACCATGAGTTTAGGGTTAAGTCTCTTGGAGCCTATATAAGGGCACCCTTTGTGTCAGTAAGGGAGGATCACCACCTCTGGGCATTATAGTCCTAGTATCATCCTTATACTTACCCACACCTCCATTACTTCCCTTGTATCCATCCACCCTAAAGCATTATGCAATAAAGAAGTCCTTTATCTGTGAATACATTTCTTGTCTCTTGTCTCTCTTGCTTCTAGCCTTTTATGCTCTCTTAGCTTTAATGCCCCTTCTCTCTAAACACACTCGCTTAAGCTTCCGCGACTAATCACATACTTCACCCTGGACGAACCCCGAGTAAGCTGAATCAAGATCCCCAACATCCACGTCACTGGGCGCAAGACGTCAGAGGATAAAGTGGTATCGAGCTACAAAGAACCTTCCCTCGAAAACCCTCACAGAATGTTTACCACGCAGGGTAAAACCCTAACGTGGTCCCCAACATGTAGATAGTAAGTTTTACCTCGGTATTATAGCTTTTTATTCGATCCATGAACCCATATCTAAAAAAATCTAAAAAAATGAGTTTTAGTACAGATCTTTGAAAAATATTTTTTTGAGCTTAAAAAGATGTATCTTTTATATAAAAGAGTTTTTCTAACTAATATAAAAGAGTAAGACAAACCGGAGAGCACCGAAACAAGACTCGCCAGAGGACGGGGAGGTCCGTTAAGGGGAAAACAGAGTGTGGAGGTAAGTCTGAACTCTGAAAGTTGGAAAGATAAACTCTCATATATTAAAAGATAATCAAGATGATCTCAAAAAAATTATACTTCCGAGTAATTATGCAAAGTGGAACACTCAGGCTTTGGAAACTGGAGACTCTACAAGGATCGCCCAAGTACTAGAGGGAAAGGGTCAGTAGGTCCTAAGACGGTAAGGTTGAATGAGCCGACATGAGAATGTCCATGGTGAAAAGGAGTTTAATTTTAAAAAACCCACAAAAAACTTAAAAAACCAACAAAAACCAAAAACATGTTTTTACTTACAATAATTATGGATCAAATAGGGTTATTTGCCAAGTTTAACTTCTATCATATTACATGTTGTGGATCTTGTTATCGTGACAAGTATTCTCTCTATTTATTTCAAGTTATTACAAATTAGTAGTAAAATTTTTATTATCGCAAAAATAGTAGTAAATTTTAATTTTAATATTTAATATTTTCTGCAAATCTTATTTCAGTTCAATATAAAAACAAAAATCAAATAAACTCAATCATAAATTAAATCAACAAGAAACATTTAAATCAAAACAACAAAATATCAAATCAACAATATCAACAAATTATCAAATTAAAACATCAATGAATCAAATTATAAAAAAAAAAAAGAAATATTGGAAAAAATAATTATAATACAAGTAATATGTATTACAACAATATTAATAATTATGATAAATATCATGGTAATATTAAGAAATCTAAATATCTTAAAATGAAAACTAAAATGAATATCAATCAAGAGATAAAAATAATAACTAAAATATTAATAGTATTAAAAGTATCAATACAAATCATTAAAGAAATGATAGAAAGTTTAATAGAATCATAAACATAAAATGGATGCAAAAATGGATTTGATTATTAAAAAATTAAATAATCTGGAAACTCAATTATTAAAATTAGAAATCATCCTATCAAATCTAGATTATGTGAAAAATAGCATAAAAGAAAAAGAAAATCATAAAATTGAAATTGATAACCTGTGCAATCAAGTTAAAAATATTCAAATTGGAACAAATCAAAAAATAAGAAAACCAATAACACCATTTAAAATCTGGACTAAAGAAGAATTATTAAAACCACCAGAATATAGATTAAAATTTCCAAGAAATGAAACATCTACTGGAAACAACTGAATTTTATAAAATTGAATTACTCAAAATAAGATATTATCCTTTAGAAGAATTAAATCAATTAAATCAATTAAACTTAAAAGAAAAAATTAAATATCAAAAATCTATATGGCTTAATGAAGTAGAACAATATCTAACAGAAAAATTAAGAATCATAGAAAATGGAACAAAAGAAGAACAAGAACAATTGAAAAATTGGGAATTAAACATATTACAAAAATTTGAAAAAATAGAAGCAAGTTATGTCTAATTTAGAAAATCCAGAAGAAAAAACTATAGTAAAAAATATAGATCATATTAGAAGATTTTCTGTGTTCAATCATTTTAAATTTATGAACCAAATTAATAAACATCAAAAAAGAAAAGAAGTAACTTATACAATTGAAGAACATCAAAATAAAGCAAGAGAAATAAACATTAAATTAATTCCTGGAGAAGAATTATATAAATATGGAATATTTGAAACAAAAACAAAAATATATGAACATTATGATGAAATAGAAATATGTTGTACAAGTAATGAAAAACAAATCATAATGCTGTACAAGTAATGAAAAACAAATCATATTAGATTTAATAACAGAAGAATCATACAACAAACTATTATATTCAGGATATACATTAATACATTTAGGACTCTTAATGTTAGGAGTAATACGATTACATAGAAAAGGATTAGGCACAAAAATTTTATTAAGCTTAGTAGACACAAGACAAATTCAAAACATGACTAAAGCAACAATTGAATCTATGGAAGTGGATCTAAATATTGATAATCCAGAAATCATATATATGACCCCAAATTTTTTAGTACCACTTGAAACATTTTATAAAAAAATATAAAATCCTCACAGTCATGCTGCCAGTACACGTGGATGTTGGGGATGCTGCTCAACTTACTCCCGGGGTTCATCCGAGGGTGAAGAATGTGACTAGTGGCAAAGCAGAGAGTGTGTTTAGAGAGAGGAGCATTAAAGCTAAGAGAGCATAAAGGCTAGAAGCAAGAGAGACAAGAGACAAGAGATGTATTCACAGATAAAGGGACTTCTTTATTGCATAATGCTTTTAGGGTGGATGGATACAAGGAAGTAATGGAGGTGTGGGTAAGTATAAGGATGATACTAGGACTATAATGCCCAAGAGGTGATGATCCTCCTTACAACACAAGGGTGCCTTATATAGGCTCCAAAGAGACTTAACCCTCAAAGCAACTAAACTCATGGTTAGCTAACTTAACCATGGTTGACACTATTACGACAAGACACATACCTAATCGTCATGTAGCCTAACATGACAATTACCAAACTTATTAAGTACAAAGACGCTCTTCAACAAGAAAACCATCTGCTACTAGATCGACCTATTTTTACACACTAAAAAAAACAAACACCGACTCCTTTACATATTAAAAACAAACAATACTGCTTCAGTCTTCCAACAATGTCGGAGATCTTTTTAGTAGAGATTTCCTAGCCTTCCATCATGGACAAGGCGTGGCGTACCTTGCCCTCCGGGCATCAAGGGGGCTGGGTTTACCTTTGATGTGTTTGCAGCGTTGGCCGGCCTCTGGGGATGCCCTACTTGCCGTGTTTAGGCAGCACATTGTTGTGCTACATCGGCCCTCGCTGCTTGAACTTGAAGCAGAGTGACTCCTGAAGGAGTTAGTTGGACTATCCACTCTGTGACAAGCAAGACATGCTAGACTCATGGTTCTTGCACACCAGCTTTTACTGCATAGCCAATAGAGATACATAACTTGTTAGCAGTGATGAAGTTTTTACACTAGTACTAATTGCACTTAAACCATTGACCTCAAACTCTAGTCCTAGTTAATTGTGACATAATTACAATGAAATTTCTGTAGTTTTAATAAAACCATCTCCACAGTAAAAACTTGGCGTAATATTCATCTCCCCAGTTAGAAGTTGAGCAATGGTAAATGAAAATAATATTTAAATAAAAGCATTTATATATTTCTGAATCCAAGCTCAATCAAATCCACCTTTCAAATAACTTAATTATCTTGAAAATTATGCTTTTGACTTAGTCAAATCCATTACCTTAGAATTCCAAACATTATAAGATCAAAAATCACCAAGTTTCAACAAACAAGCACACAGTAAAAAAGAATTACTACTTGAAGAAAAAAATTCAAACAATTACATCACCAACATAGTAAAGAAAATGATCAATAAAACCAATTTAAACATTGAATTAAACAAACTCAATTCAATAATCAGATTTCCAACAAACAGCAGTATATATACTACTTAAAGAACTTTTAACAACATTAAAATGCAGTCCAAACATTACTCCCTGTCACACAATTTCTATTCTAAATCCGCTAAACATTGAAACTCTATACAATTTCGAGTATGTCAATTTAAATAATATGTAAAAAATGAACAATTACCATAAAAATAAATAAATAAATAAATAAATAAAAAGCAACCTGATCTAAAATTCTCCAACTCTCGATAAAAATAATTAAAAAAATTAACGAAAACAAAGAAAGGGCTCGAAACCCTAAAAAGATCACATCTTTTGCTAAAAAAAGAGAACAAAAAGAAATCAAAAGCTGGCAATCAAACCCTACTAACCACCCAAAAAGAAAATCAATCAAGATAGACGAAAAAGCACAAAAATCAAACACAAAGATTTCATCCCCCAAATCAAAATCAAAACACAAAATCTGTTTACCTAATTTGGATCCAAAGATGAAATCAAGACAAGAGAAGGAGACGAGGAAGCGAGGCGAAGACTCCGACTTCGCACTTATTGAGGATTCGTATTTCGTCGGATGGACTCGTTGAGAACTTCGATGGCGAGAGAAAAAGCACCATTCGAGGAATCTCAAACTCTTTGTTTATATATATATATACAAAGGGACCGACCATTCGAGGAGGTTGAAGTTTCTAGTGCGAATTTTACTTATCAACCCTCATTAATTTAAATATTTCTTTTAAACCCCTGAATTTTATAAAATTACTCATTAAAGTAGGTTTTTTTTTATTTATTGGTCCTTTTTAGTTTGACTAGTTAAGTCTATTGCTAGTCTAAGCAACGTGTCTGCGTGGTTATGTAACTTGATATAACTATTATTTGATATAAAAATATTGTTTTTAAAATAAAAAAGAAAAAATAAAACTAGTGGTTATTTTCTTGGTGTTAGATGAGTCACTATTTATTGTTCAGTTGAAACCTTCAACCGTTTTTCCATATACTTGAAAATTCCAAATTTGAAGAAATTTGAAGAAATTTATAAATATATATATATATATATATTCCATTGACTCCATTAAATTTAGTCGAAAAATGTAAAAATATATACATATATTTACATCTTCTATGAATCTCCAGAGATAAAAAATCTATGAACGTCTAATTATTAACCGTTGGATCAAAATTTAAAGACTGACATCGATAAACAGTATTACTGTTTATTATACTGTTTCTAAACAGTAAATATATTATTGTAGTAATTATTATTTATCAAGGTTTCAAAATCCAATATATATAAATGCAATCCAATCACGGCTGAACGTGGTGGGCCCGAGGGCGAATGGAACTGGCCCACAAGATGGCCCAATATGGACAACAGCACGATGTGATCTCTGACAATGCTGTTTTCATCCACGCGTCCAATTTATACACCGTCTGATTGACTGTGTACGGCCTTGATTGCTTAAAAAAATACTACTGGTAAAAATTTCGACGTGTCACACGAGACACGTTTCTGACCACTGGTTTGTTGCCACGTGCCCCTATAGAACAAGAATCACTGCTTATTGCGACTGTTAGATCAGTGAAGTCAGGTACAGATGAGATCATCATCATTTTTTACTAGCACCCAAAAAGTAACCTCAAAAAGAGACCTCTTAACTTTAAAAAGATAAATATAATTTTAAGGTTGTTTTTTTTTTATAATATTGAAAAAAATAATAAAAAAAGAAAGGTCATTGTTAAGCATGTGTGGTCATTGTTATGCCACTGGAGCTCTAACTTTATTTATGGGTAGGTTTGAATTATTGTGATGTTTGTGGTTTCATAATTCAAGATTTCTCTATCAGCATGACAAATTTGAATCATTCTACTTTGTTGTTTATTTATTTATTTATTTATTATTCAGTTTGTAATTCAGACTTTGACTTGTAAACAGAATGCCAAGTCTCAAAATGGGCAACAAGTAGTGTTCATGTGACATCATTCACTAAAGTTTATTTGTTTTTTATTTCCTTATGTTTTTTTGGTTTGCTCATTAATGATTTAAGTACCTAAACATGTTAATTGGTCTATAAACTGTAAAAATATGACATATTTAAAATATTAACTAAAAAAAAGCGTTATTTAATTCTAAAAACCCTTAATGAAGTAAATATTTGCTCAACTATATTAATTTTATGCTATGAGATGAATTGTTTTCAGGATTTCTTTGTTAGATTCATTCCATAAATCTTATTCAAACTTATGAACTAATAAAACCAAATTAAACAACTATAAAAAAACACACAATGATATACTAATTAACACCTTCACTAAACTAGCTTTTTGTTAATTACATTGAGTTTAAAATTCATAATATAAAGTTTAAAACTGATAAGAATAGTTGGGAGTTTGGTTGCCATGCATGTTTTGTACATTCCAATGTCTGTCTTTTCTCACCATCTTCATCCCATCTCATCACAACAACAGCAACAACAACAAGAAGCTCATGAAGAATAGCAGCAAATTACCTCTTGAATATATGTTTAATTAAACCCCACACACTACTTCTTGTTTTCCTTTCTTTTTTTTCTAACACTACTCAAACCCTTGATGACGAAATCAAACATTATATATATATATATATATATAATCAAAATCACAATACAAATCCAAACCTTCATTTCACTTCTCATCATGTAACCAAGAAGAAGAAGAACAACAACAACAACAACAACAATAATATTCATTCTCTAAATCCAAAAATAGAACAAACAAAATTATAGTCACTCAGTGTGACTTTCCACTCTCTCCACCACCACCACCACCTTCTTCTTCTTCATCCTGCTGTTGCTGCTGTTGTTGTTGCTGTTGTTGTTGATGATGATGATGATGATGATGATGATAATAATGTTGAGAATTTAAACTCAAACCACTTCTATTAAAACTATTCATAGCAGCAAGCATTCCAAGATTACTGTCAGACAATCCAAGACCAAGATGCGCCACCGCCGTCGCCGGCGGCGCTTGTTGTACTAGCATTGAAGTCAATGGCCCTGCAGCAACTGCAGGCATGTTAATCCTTGACATGAACTGAAGCGGTGCAGCCACTGTACCACCACCCGTCCACTCCGACGGTCCTGCCATCCAGATCGCCGGCGCAGCCACCCTTTCCGATGAAGAAGAAGAAGATGAAGATGAAGAAGAAGAAGAAGAAGAAGAAGAAGAGAGTAAATGATGGTGGTGATGTTGAAAGCCTAACAAGGATGAAGAGTCAAAAAGTTCATGATGATGAGGCGCTGAACGAGAAGAAGAACCGGAGCTACGAACGGAGACGTTGAGAGTGGAGAAGTTGGCCGGGATGGTGCCGGTGCCGGTGGCGGCGATTATGGCATGTTCGGCGTGTTGGAGGAGCCATTCAATGGTTTCACCGTCGGATTTGTGGCCGAGTTCACGAGTGAGTTGAAAGACACGGGCGGCGCAGGTAGCCGGCATGCGGATCCGGCGGCCACGGCCGTCGACCTTTGTGTGACGGTCTTTGGTGGACCGTTTGGGTTTCTTGGGTGGATCGGAAGCGGCGGAGGCCGGGTTGGAGGATGAGCCGGCGAGCTGCATCGCTGAATGGTGGTGGTGGTGGTGGTGGTCGGAGTTGCTGCTACTGCTGTCACTTTGATCCATTTTTATGTGTTTTTGGGTTGGAAATTTAGGATGGTCTTTTTTATTTATTTATTTATTTATTTACTTTTTCTGTATTTTTGATGTTGGAATGATTTTTTATTTTTATTTATTTAATTTTGATGTTTTACAGTTTTAGGGTAAGAGTGGGACATGGAAGTGATGGTGGAGACAGTGGCGTGTGTGTGTGTGTGTGTGTGTGTTTTAATGAATTTCTAGATATGAGTCTGGGGCATTTATGGGGTTGTGTTTAATGTGAGTTTCAGGCACATGTATTTTTCTCGATATATATATTTGATAACTATTCATCTATTCAATGAATTTCTAGATGAGTCTGGGGCATTTATGGGGTTGTGTTTAATGTGAGTTTTAGGCGCATGTATTTTTCTCGATATATATATATTTGATAACTATTCATCTATTCAGGTTCATAAATAAAAAATTTATAAATATTTATTATCAGTCATTGGATATCGATCAACAATGATAAATAGTAGTTATTACAGTAATAAATATAGTAATTACTATTTGAAATAGTACATCACACAATAATACTATTCATCAATGTCAACTGTTAGATCGTGATCAAACGGCTGATAATTGAACGTCCATAAATTTTTTATCTATAGACGTCCAGTGGATGATATTTTACATATATATATATATATATTAAAGAAAAAAAGTTAACAAACCACATATAGGGTGTGTGCATAAGTATAGCAATTTCAATATATTTGTGCCCTCATTTTGCACAAAATTATTATTAAATTTTAAGTCCTATATAAAAGAAACACTTTAAGTAAAAACTCAATTCAAATAGGCGAAAACACAGTTAGTTTTTCTCAAATAATAATAATAATAATAATAAATAGTAATGGAAATACGGTGAAGTTTTGATTCACCCATGATTCATAATTTATATTTAAACATTTATTTTGATATGTAGTACTACTGTATCACAATATTAGTGATGCGGCAGTTTTTGGATACTTACGTATCACACCGACGAGAAATTTAATTATTTATATAATTAAAAATCTACTAGTGAATAAAATATGCTGAGATCCATTGTAGGGCTGATAACGGGGTGGGGCGGGGACAGGGAGGGGTCTCCCCGTCCCCGTCCACACGAGAGTCGGGGACGGGGAATCCCCATCCCCGACTCCCCGACGGGGAGGGGGGAGTTATCTCCCTGTCCCTATCCCCGCGGGGATCTCCACGGGGATCCCCATATACCTATAAGTTTTCTTTGATTTAAAAAAAAAAAATCTAATACTAATACACACTAACACACATGATAAACATAAAAATCATTCAAAATAAAGCTCAACAAACCAACAAAACAAAATTTACAAAAACAAAATACTCCAAATGTTTAAAAAAAACAAAATTTAATGAGATGATTTATAAAAATGGCAAAATTGTAAATAATTTAAATTAAATAAATATATATATATATATATTATTTTTAACCGAGGACGGGGACCCCGCGGGGCGGGGATAGCAATCTCCGTCCCCGTCCCATTTAACAAACTGGGACGGGTTGGCCCCCGTCCCCGCCCCCACTTGGGGAATGAACCGGGGAATCCCCGTCCCCATCGGGTCGGGTCCCCGCGGGGATCGAGGATTCCCCATCCCATTACCAGCCCCTAATCCATTGGTTCAATTAGTTGAAGCTTTAGTTTAGTTTAGAGTTGTGACTTTATTTCTTTATAAAGGCTTTGTGTACCTCAATTAAACTAGTATAGAGTCTATGGTTTGTAGATAATCAGGACTTTATCTTTTTATAAGTTTTTTAGTACTCCAACTGAAATTATTATAGAGTGTATAATTTTGTGCGTAACCGGAGCTCTATCTCTTTATAAAGCTTTCAGTACTTTAATTAGATTAATATAAAGTACAGGATTTATAAATAATCAAGTTCTATCTCCTATAGAATTTTTAGTACTTCATATGGATTGGTACAGAGTATATGATTCGCGAGTGACTATGGCTCTATTTTTCACAAAGATTTAACATCTCATTTGAACTGCATTAGAGTATATACCTTTTTCTTTTGTTAATAAATATAAATAAACTATGTGTTAGTAATGTGCATAAGTGCGGAGAGAGTTCACAAGCTATACTAGACCTTTGTCCTTCTTTTATGTAAGTTAAGATATAAATCCGTTTCTTTGATAAAAATATAAATACCTTATATAAAGAAACCGGTGATAATAGACAAAGAGATCATAAAAAATATGTATGTAGGAAACAGTGGATCGAAATAAAAACAAATAAATAAATAAATAATGAAAAAGGGGGGTAAAGTTGAAGTGGTAGTTTTGGTATTGAGATGGAATAACAATGAAAGAATAAGAGTGTGATGGCTAGTGCTACTGCCCCGTAGGTAATATGAGTCAGCCTGTGTCTTAGACTGAGTCTGCGCCTGAGACTGAGACATTGCAGGTGAGTGTCACATAAAAAACAGCATCTAATATTGCCCTTTTGATACTTGACAGCTCATCTCACCAATAGTACTCTTCCCCTATTCTCCCCCTTTTTTTTTTTCTCTCTTTCTCATTTTCCCTACTTTTCTTTCTTTATTAAAGTCCTTTTTTTAATTTCCAATTAATAATAGTTGTTATTATTATTTTGAGACATTTTATAGATTTTAAAATAAGGAAAACTAATGGTTCAATATTTGCCATTAATTTAACTTTTATTGATTAAATTGGTATAATACTTGAATTAGTCCCTCTATTTTTCTCTCTCTTTCCTTTTGGTCCCTCTACTCAGAAATGCGCCTCACTAATCTCTCTACTTTTGAAAATGACATAATTTAGTCTCTCTATCTTTAATATCTTTCCATCTAGTTTTTCTACTCTTGAAAAATACAGCCAATAATTGATCTATTTTAGAGTAAAATGGACTAAGTAGAATTATTTTCAAAAGTAGAGGGACTACTTGGGAGCATTTCTGAGTAGAGGGACCAAAAGGGAAGAAGGAGAAAAGTAGAGGGACCAATTCGGGTATTATACCAATTAAATTATATATTTTCAAATTTGTTATAACATGTACTATTAAATAATATATTTACCAAAGTTTTGCTAGTTTTTAAAAATTCAGAGATAGTTGGCGGATCTTTATCTCGGCTTCTGTACGGTAGATTAAGGAAAATAGAGTGTATAAAAAAAATATTGGTTAAGGGAAATTTGTCTCTTTATAATATTTATAGTATTTTGCCTAAACTAATCTAGAATTTATGGTTCTTAGAAAATGGGTTACTTAAATATTGAATTTTATTAAACAATAACATATTTTTATATAAAATTTGCATTTATGATAAATATTGTTGGTACTAATGTATATGCATTGCCAAACTATATAATATATAAATGTTGTATTATACAATCCATATATCATATAAATATAATATTTTTTTTGTATTTATTGTATCATATTAAGCATTTGCTTTTAAATTCACTAAAAAATTATTGTTACTAATTTAGTCATTCACCGCATGTTCTTTCTCTAATTTATATATATATATATATATGATATGGGACATGCCATCCTTTTGAACTCCTTCAATCTAATAATCAAGACTTTCACCTTCCTTTGAATTTTTCTTTGTTTATATATATATATATATATATATATCAAAGTGTAAAATAAGAGTATCAACTTTAAGATAAAGTGACAAATTAAAGAGGGAGTAAAAACTAAAAAGTAGATGAAAACTTTTTGAGTGGAGTGAGAAAAAAAAAGTCAAGAGCTTGGAGGGAGCTTTCTCAAAATATCAAGGCCGCCAAAGTAGAACAAACATTTACCCTTTATTGAGTCATGAACATCCTTATATATATATATATATATATATAAAGAGTCAACTTCACTCACTCCTTACTAAGGGTTGTCGGGACCTAGCAGTGATGACCCATGCTAGCTCGGTGCGGTCGATCATGGGTTCAACCGGTCAAACCAGGGATTGAGCAGGGTCAATAATTAAATATAAAAAAATATTATAATAATTAATAATAAGCAAATATAATATTAAATCCATAATTATATTATAAAAACCTCACTCAAATTTGATATTTAAATTGATAAATGACCTTATATACGATAGAGTTTTCTAATTTTGGTCATTTATTTTTTTATATTTTTTTAAATATTTACAAATTTAATATATTAATATATAATTATCAAAACTCTCTCGTGTTATTTATTTATTTATTTGTTTATTGGTTGATTTTGTTAAAATAAATAAGAAATCTAATTCACTAATTCTTATATCTCAATTGAGTTTTTATTTTTGTTTTTAAATTTTTCTTATATTTTTTTATTTAATTAGAATACTTTAATTTTTATATTTTTTTATAATAAAATTACACTCATTTATTGTTTTTATTTTCTTAATAAATTAAATTTTTAGAAAGTATTTACATAATACATTAATATATTTTTATTTTTTTAAATGTTAATTTTTTTGTTGGTATATATATATATATATATTGTAATTCTATTTATTGATTATAAATTATAAATTAATATTAATAAATATACACGATTTTAGTGGTTTTTAATGAGAAAAATAATAATAAATTATTAAATATTGTAAAAAATTAAACATTAGTGACCCAATTGACCCGACCGGGTCAACCGGTTCCCGGTTGAACCGCCCGGGTCACCGGGTTAACACCGGGTTTTTTAATACCCGGGTCAATGGGGTATACCCGGGCCGGCCACATAGCCGGTTCCCGGTTTTTCCGATTGAACCGGCCGGGCCGGTCCGGGTCAAACAACATTGCTCCTTACACTCTTTTATTATTATTATTATAATTAGGATTTCCCACATGAAACAGTGTAACATATACTGTTTAAAAAAAAGAAAAAGAAAAGAAATGGATGTAAAGTATGGAAAGAAAGGTAGAAGAATTTGGCATAGTAACTAAATGAAGTAAAAAATCCAATTATTAAACATAGATGCATTGTTACATCAGCTTTCAATTCAATGGATGTTAGTACAAAGAAGAGCAGTGACAGTGCAATGTGCACTGCATGCATGGTCTTGTTTTTTAACTTTTTTTTATTATTATTATTTTTTAACTTCAACTCATCCATGCATCACTGGCAGCAGTAAAAGCAGCAACAGAGCTTTCTCAGGACTCAAAAATAAGTGGACATCATATGCAGTAAGGCAGTAAAAAAAGTACATTACCTTCTTTCACTTCCGGGTCTCATTCAAACCAAATTAAGCAGCATTGTTGTATTGTACTTGAAAACTGCAAACAAAGAGTGCCAAACAAGTTTACAAGTGAGGGAGAAAGATTGTTAAGTGATTCTAAATTAAGATAAAAGGTTTAGCATCACGACAATAAAGAATTATATATATATATAGAATTGGATAAGTGAATATAAAAAATAAAAATAATCTCAAGAATAAGCTTCCATTGTTGATTTGTTGTTAGAGGTGCATTAGAAACTTGAGAACAAATCTTCTAATTCCAAAAATATTGGAATAGGATAGTTTATTATAGTCTTCTATGTTACTTGGCTCTTAATTTGACATAATAAAATAATAATTTATTGATTCTTTATTGTTAACTATCTAAAGTTTTTTTTTTTTTAAACAAATGAATGAATCACGAATTTATTACGATGACAACTGAATACACAGAGCTGCTCTCTTGGCTCAACAGATTCAGAGAACCTTCATCAGAATACCACTGAGGGCACTCAAAGGATCAAGCGCTCCCTCAACTTCCTGGGCACTAGACCCACTGATTTCATCGGCGATTCGGTGCACACTACTGATCAGGAGTAGTCCTCCTATCATTGTAGCTTGGCAGGCTTATATCTCTAGACGGTTGCCTTCGCCGTCCCAGTTTGTTTCATTTTCTCTTTCTTCCTGTCTTGTTTTTGCTCACTGTTTTTCTCATCTTTGGTGAGGATTTCAATATGTTATTTACTTTTAGCTTTTTCTATTGTACTCCTCTGCTCTCTTATTTTGTTAATAAATTGGTGATTTATCCACTTTATTCAAAAAAAAAAATACACAGATTAAAAAAGAGATCGAATGAGAGTCTTTTGGGAGTGGAGACAAATATTTAGAAATAACAGAAAACAAAGCAAAGCAATTAAAACAAAATGAAGAAACAAAGGACCATGACATAGAGACAATCTATTTCCCTAACACAAGAGTACGTATATATGTTCAAATATGCTAGTTGGCTAGCCTACTAAGTTTGAAACCCACTTTTTAGGGTTGCACTCATCTCACTTAAGCATAGAAAGCTTTGAGAACTTAATACTTTCCTTTTTACCGCATCACTAGAAGCTCCAACTGCTGCCTTTTAACTATATATATGCTGCAAACACCTAACGAACAAATATGTGACTGAACAATTTTAAGTCACTATTTTTACATGAGTTATCAAAAAAAAATGTATATGCTAGAATAAAATATTTTTTTATAAATTAAAATTATATTTAAATAATTTTTAGACATCATATTATGACATTTTGATTTATTAGTCGTTTTTTAAGTCAGTAATAAATTTTGTCGAAGCTTTTTAATATATATATATAATTCAATGAGGTTTCTGTTATTAAAACAGGATTAAATAATAATTATACTAATAAGATTCAGAAAATCATAAAAGCTTGCTTTTGATGTTTATATTAAGAACATAACAATATTGATATTTTCAGTAATTTCAAAGGATATATATCTAATAAATTTCCAAATTTACTTATTTCTTGTTTATTCTTTTTTTTTTTTCAATTACCTAATTTACCCCTGTAGTTATAAATGTAAGGTTGATTATTTGGACCATTTCATCTGAATTTAATGTTTATGGTCCAAAAAAATGACTTTGAATTATTATTCACATGAGTCGTGCTTATCCTGCTTCATATTATTTATATTTCATTTTATAAATACTATTTTAAAAATAAATAATAAATAAATTTGTTTCCTCAACAAAAGGCAACCTAATATAAAATATGTAGGTTATAGTTCTTGTTATAAAATAGGTTTACATTAAACATTAATTTTAGGTTTCTAAAAATCACAAAAAATAAAACCCTTGGAATGCATGAGTCATGACAAGCAAAAGGAATAAGAAACATTTAATATTATTAACTAATAAAAATTCAACTCAAGGCATTGTCGGAATTAATCAAATATTAATTAAATACTTTAAAAAAAATTGAGATTTAATTAAAATAAATAATTTCTTGTTGAAATTGTTTTGCGAATTGAATCATATATAAAATAAAAAAAATTTACATAAAATTTACAATTAATATACTGAATGGTCCTTCCATATTCCATATGTATAAAATATCACATGCTATGTACTCATACTCGAAATCTACTCATGCAAGATGTCTTCAATAAATAAACTTATATATATATATATATAACAAAATAGATAATTTTTCATATGATCAACCAAAATGTATTGGCATATACATATTTAATGATGCAAATTATCATTTATAGTTTCACAATCATTAATTATAAATAAAAGCAAACAATTCCCCATATCCTTGGCATATACATATTTAATGATGAAAATTATCATTTATAGTTTCACAATCATTAATTATATATAAATAAAAACAAACAATTCCCCATATTATTATAATTAGTAAAATAGACTACAGCTAGCAGTCTCTTCACCAAATAATTAATTGAACAGTAAATCATAAACGAAACTACCATTGTTACATTAAATATTAAACTTGAACTCAAGAAAAATGCTATTTAAAAAAGAACTCAAATAAAATAAACTAAGTGTATTAAAATAAAAATACAAAAAGGATAAAACTTAACCACGTAAAACACTCTGATTTTTTGCAACTTAGCTTGATAGTGTTCAATCTAGATAATTCTTAATTACTCCATCAATAATCAAAATTCATCTTGTGTTTTCAACAAATGCTAAAAGTTGTGCTCAATTAAAGATTTTACTTTTGAAACTTTTGATGGAGAAAATTAAACACCACAATGAATCATGATGAAAAGAGATAATCAATATAAATAACTATTTTCAAAATAAATATTTTTTAAAACATTTTTTTTTTTTTACATGAGCCATTTTAATATAGAGAGATTTATATGTTCTCATGATTTGAAATCACAATCTCTTTAAAAAAGTAAAAGAAAGTGAAACTTTAACATATATAACAATTTGGAAACAAAAAATAGCAAGCTTAATAATTCACACAAGTCATAGACATACGAAAGCACTAGTCTTTGTTAAACACTATGATGGATTAAAACAAACTTTCCAAAGTATTTTAATGACAATAACAAATGCATACACTGGTTATCATGTTCCACGTAGAAATTATTCAGCAACAAAATTAAATAGCTACTATTTCCTAAAAAGAGAGAGAAAAAAAAAGGTAAAAGGGAAATAAATGGAAGTAAATGGAATGACTCCAAACAAGCTGGTCCACTCAAAACTCAAAATCATGGCAGGTTGGTGCTATGATCATAAAGACCCAACAACTGCCAACCACATCCAATTTAATCATCACACATGCAAAGAAAAAGAATGAAAAAAAAAATCTCAAAATTAGTTTGATTCTAATCTATATATCAACTAATTAATATAAATACTCTTAACATAAATTAAAAGGCATTAAATGATAAACATCAATTAAAAAAAAAACACCTTATAAGATGGTCTCCTTCCTCACCTTGTTTCTTGCTACTCAAACTACACAAGTCATAATGTCTACCAGTGGTGTTCAAAGCCTTTTCTTTTGTCTCCTCATTGTCTTTCTCTTTGTCCAAGTAAAATTTCCTTATCTCAATCTTCTTTTGTTTCATTTTCTTAATTAATTAAAATATTATTTACAAGTATATATTACTTGAAATTCAGGTGTTTTCCGAAGCATCTTTAGAGAGTGAAGAAGAGGTTTTTGATATTGCTGTTGTAACACCAAAGATAAGTATGTTTCTTTTATCTTCATTGTTTGATATACACTAATATTGAATTTGAATTTGAAGAACTATGAAAACGTCATTATATTTTTACATATTTTTATTAAATTTCAGATTGCAACTTTCGCATGTGCGAAGAGATGCATGAACGCATCGAGGCAAAAAGTGTGCACAAGAGCATGCGGTACGTGTTGTAGCCGGTGCCAATGTGTGCCGGCCGGCACGTATGGGAACAAGAACTCATGTCCTTGCTATGCAAATCTTACAACTAAAGGGAAAAAACCTAAGTGTCCTTGAATAATGGTTGTTGTGTTTAATGGTTTTATTGGCCTTGAATTTATGAATTTATGTACGTAGTTATCATAATAAGCGTATCTTGTATTTGTGTTTGTTTATAGTGTACGTTCTTGTTGCATTGTTAGTTCTTGTGTGTCACTTTGGAAGGGATGATTTTATTTGAGATTGTATAAAGAGATTTAAGGGATTGTTTTAATTAAATGCAATTTATTTGTATTAAAAAGTATTTTTCTTTGATGTTTAATCCATTGATGGCAGCAACGAGTTACTGGTAGCCATATAAAAAAACAAACCTATCCAAGGATATGTTTTTTTTTTAATATAAAATCTCCATTTGCTTAGTCTCTATAATTATTTCGACCAATCCTCGTTGATATTTGTGTTACTTTTTTTTACAAATAGGACAAGAATCGTTAGTGAAGGGATTCTGACTAGCTGGGAATTGATCATCTTAACTATGCACTCGCATCCAATGATACCGAGGTTTGGGCTAAAGTTGTACCCACACTGAAGATTTGTCAATCACCACATGTATGCATAGTGACTTGAACTTGAGACAATTAAACTTCTTATACCGTGACTTTCGTAATGGGCGAATATCACTGGGTTAGGAACCATTTAGTTTTGTATTTCTATATATTCAAAAGTTTGAATTATTTAGTAAAGATAAAAATAATAGTAACTAATAAAATGCATGTGAACTCATAGTCTCATATAAAACAAATTTAATAGAAGTAATCAATGAAGCAAATGAATCATGGATGTATAATTTAGAAATTTTAATCAATTAAAAATTTAAAAGTAGTTCACATGAGATCTTCATGACCAAACAAATCTGATTAAAACAATTCCTATTTCTTAAAATAAACTAAATGCCAACATGCGTGAATCAAATGCCATGACTTTAATTAATTAATTAATTAATTAGTAAATTAATTAGAGTTCCATCTCGAGATGGAAACAATAGAACGAAGACAATGAAAATTGACCCATGAGTTAATTAATTAATTTAACTGTGACCATAGTGAGCACGTGGCCAGGGGTGGCGTATAGTTATATATAATTTTTAAATAACAGCAAAAGGCAAATAATTCATAGTCAAACAACACTAAAAAAATCTTGTCGTAGAAAATTCAAATTCTGAAATATAATAGTGATAATAAGTTCTGATTATAAGTGTTCCAGCTGAAATTCATATAAATTTTAAATAATGTCAAAAGATAAATAAATCATCAAACAGCATTAAAAAAATCTTGTTATAGAAAATTCAAATTTTGAAATATAATAGTGATAACAAGTTTTGATTATGATTGTTGCAGATGAAATTCATGTCATCAAATAAAGATGTATGAGTTAATTAATGATAAGTTTTTTGTCTACACTTTTGATTGTCCTTGTTATATTTCTAAAATAAATAAAAACAAATAAAAAAATATATTAAATATTAAATAAAATTGAGTAAAGATTACGAAGAAAAGATTGCTTTACATCCTAATTAAATCCTTAACCATGTTATAATAAAATCATAAAAACTATGTTTAAACATACTGTTTTGAAAAGTCCAGTTACATAGAATTCACCTCACAAACTGTAAAGGTGCGTTTGATACACAGCTAAGTACATCACAAAGCGATGCAGACGAGAACAAGTAGGTGTGATGCAAATGACAACTATTTTGTCTTGTACTATGTTTGATATTCATGGATGACACATAGTCTCTGAATCGACAAAAAAATATTATAAAATTATTTCTAATACCCTTTATATTATCTTATGTTTGTTTTACAATAAACAACTTCACAATAAGATATCATTTTCAATATTTTAATTAATTTTTTTATAATTAATTTCATTAATAGATTAATCAGTTAAATAATATTATTTTTTATATAAGATTGCTAATATGTTGATATATCTATGAAAATCATATCTATGATTCAGGAATATAAGATATAAAGAGATTTATATTTATTTTTTATACAATTTAAATTTTTAATTTTTAAATTAAAATATTAAAAAAATATATGTTAATTTTTATGATTTAAAATTTTATTTTAAAGATATTGATCTTACATTTAAAAAAAAATGTTATATTATCAAAATTGATTAGCGTCGTGGGATGTGATATACATGATTGTATTTTTTATTCTTTATTAAGGGTAATTTAGTCTTTAGTTGTACTGTACCACGATAAAACTTTTGTACCGAGGTTTTGATCGTACAAAAATGTTAACTACTTGTGCTGTACTCTGACATCCTTTTGTGCTGTACTTTTAACTTTTTAACAAACCAAACAAAGAATAAGAAAAATTGTGCTGTGTTGTATCTCAAAATTTTACTTATCAAACGGACCCTAAGACTTCTTACATTTTTCTCTCTTGTGTCTTCTAACTGCTTCCACCTTCATGCTTATCTTGATGCAAGGCTTATCAATCCTTCTTTAATTAGTTTTAACTACAGTTGTTGTGCTAATTACATAACTTTAATCCATCTCAAAGAATAAGGGGTGTTTGGTTCACCGTAATATGCAAAACATTACCAAGAATATAGTGGTAATGTGTTCAAATTACCATGCTTGGTTAATGTAACAACGGTAATATTGATGGTAATGTGAGATTACCAATATAGTGTATTTGGTAGATGGGAAAGTTAGTGGAAAGTAGCAACTTTCCCCGGAAAGTAATACAAGGGAATCACTTTACCATGTTTGGTAAAAGTTTTTTCCGGGAAAGTAATATTGCCATGGTAAAGTAATTCCATCAAATTGAGGGAAAGTTATTCCCTCAATATATAAAGGAAAGTGAAATTATTTTTTTACCAAAATACCCTCAAATTTTTCAAAATTATTTTCCCACTCAAATAAATATTTAAATTAAAAATATTTAAATATTTAATCTTATAAAAATATTTAATATTTTGTTAAAAAATATTTAAAATAAAACAATTGATTAAGTTAATAAAGTATTTTATTAAATTTATTTTTTAATTAATTTCTTAAAATCATTTTATATATTTGAAAACATATTATTATTATTTTAATAATTAAAAATTGATTAACAAATTATGGATAAGTAAAATAACATAAGAGCATTTCTGTCATTATGCCAACAGATTCCCAAGGATATCTTACAATACCAAACACATGAATATTACTTTCCCATCAATTTAATCAAACTTTCCAATGCATACCAAGCAAAGAAATATTATTTTCTCAGAAATTACTTTCCCATCAATCAAATTACATCAAAACATTCCCTAAGTAAAGTACCAAACGCCCCTATAGTGAAATATTACCAAATAAGGTAGTAATCACACATTACTACCAAAATAGGGGTCCATTCACATTACTATTACCAAGTTGGTGATAATGTGTAATATTTTTTTTCAACTATGCACCCACTTATTTAATCTAATTCGTTATTACACTCATTATCAAAACCCTAGTTTTTATTTTCCCTCACTATTTTTGATATTATAATTTAATTATTTATTTATCTAAATACTTTAAATTAAGTTTTTCAAATTTTTATATAGGGATATTTTGATAAATGCAAAAATATTTTAAAAAATTGTAAAAATAAATTTTTGATATTATAATTTAATTATTTATTTATATAAATATTTTAAATTAAAATTTTCAAAATTTTATATATAGGGGTATTTTGGTAAATACAAGGTATTTCTGAAAATTGTAAAAAAAATAATTTTTGATATTATAATTTAATTATTTATTTATCTAAATACTTTAAATTATATTTTTCAAAAATTTTTATATTTAGAGGTAATTTAGTATATACAAAAGTATTTTAAAAATTTGTGAAAAAATGAGTTTTAATATTATAACTTAATTATTTATTTGTCTAAATACTTTAAATTATATTTTTCAAAATTTTATATGTAGGGCTATTTTGGTAAATTTGACATATTACTGAGATAATTACTATAACTAACCGATCTCGGTAATGAAAGATTACCAGTAATGTAAATTTTCAATTAAACATGATAATTCCACATTACTACAATATTTCCGTGTATATAACATTTCCGATTTCATTACCATGTTAATATATTATTATTGTGAACCAAACGGCTTCTAAAGGTTTTGTAGATTGGAAGTATATCTGTAGTTAAATTCCATAATTGTTTTATTTGAAGTTGATATAGTTGGTAATACACACTATTAATTTTCCTTTATTTATTAAGTAATGAACATAACATGTATAAATATCGTATGCTAATTTAATATTATCTTTGTTTCACTGTAAATATCCATTGTTTCACAATTTCTAAAGTTGGAATTAAAAATTCCATTAATTTTAGTTTATTTTTAGTATTTTACATATTTCTCTCGATTCACAAAAATTGTACATTTAAAGCTGATAGTGATGAACAACAATATATTTAAATAAATTGATAAAATTTGATTCAACAATTAATATTTGAACTAATTATATAGATAAATAATTGAGAATATAAAAAACATCTAAAAGTGAACATTTAATTAGGCGGAGAAAATAACATGTTTTGCACATGCAATGTTTGAACACTTATAATGTGAAGAGAAATTAACATATTTTGCCCATGCAATGACTCACTTCTTAATGTGCATCAACCTTTTTTTTAATTATTATTTAATAAAATCACCAAATTTCTTTTATGTTATGAATGCGTCACTGTTGGTCAATCTCTATGTTTGTTTTATATTAATTTATATATTATGATTTATAAATATGCAAATTATTCTTTCATACAAATACAATAGTAAATTATAAGGAAAAAAAATTATGTCAAAATTGTTCTTTTCTTGATTATTGCATGGCAATAAAAATTTTGGAATTTTATTGAGTTTCTGGTTGGATAGCCCAAAATTACGGCATAAATTGTACAATATGATATAATTTAATATTTTTTTTCTGAGAATTTTATCATATTGGCTGTTTGTACATTTATTTTAAAGTTTATTATTATGATATAATATAGGTATTATGGCAAAAAAAAATTTACACTTATTTTAAAATTTTCTCCTTGTAAGAAGTCTCTTTCCCTTTTTATCCACCACCAGCCACTAGCCACCGGTCCGTAAACTGTCCGACCGACCTCCGGCGAGCGGCCATTTGTCCGGCCGACCTCTAGCGACCGGTCTTCGGTGAAATGTCGGCGGTATACCAGTGATCTAACAGGCCTCCAACGACCGGCCACCGGTCCAACAAGCCTCCGGTGACACACCGGTTGTCCACCGGTGGTCGGCCACGGGTCCACGGCGATCTGGTCACCTACGGCTGGCTTCCGATGATAAGCAACTGGTCCATCGGTGATCCGATCATCGATCGTCCAATTTCTGTAATTTTTTTATTTTTTTAACCAAACACTAATTCTGTAAGAATAAAATATACCGCAATTGTCTTAATAATCATTTACAATTCTTACAATTCTTACTATATTTTTTTATTTTTCCAACCTGAGTAAAAGATAAAAAAATATTGGCATACAGTGATTTTATTATATATAGATATTAATAAAATAGATGTCTAATCACAATAAATAATAAATATACATGTGGACCATGTGGTTGGTAGTGCTAATTTTCAGTGGATGTGAACCCTCATTTGTTATTTTATCAATATATATATATATATGAAATTACATACTACCCTGATTTTTCAAATATTAATTATATATAATTTTAATTTAACCTACCACTTTTCTATAACTTATGAAATGATTTTTTTATTTCTATAATTTCTTTTATAATACAAATCATTGTATATGACATGAAAACAGAAGAATATTTCACCATTAAAATTAATAATACATATCCTTTTATTTTTACTCAAGAACCCAAGATTTATTCATTTAAATTAATAATAGATCTATTTAATTATATTTTTAAATAAAAAGGGAAAACATTTGTTTTAGCTCAACTCCACCTATGCAAATAAAAAAAACAATAATATAGAGTAAAATTTGAAAAAAAAAAAATTCCAAATAATTTCGTTAATTTTTTTTCGGGTGTGCCGCGTAAAAACATGCTGAAAAACATATAAAAAACACTTGAGACAAAGAGACAGATAGAGACAGAGAAACAGAGTGAGAGAGAGAGAATGGAGAGTGAGGCGCTGCTCCAGAGCTCGGCGGTGATAGCCGGCGTCGTGGACTACAGCGGCCGTCCGATCACCGCCGGATCCGGCAAGGGATGGTGGACCTCGGCCTTCTTCATTATCGGTACTACTATTACCCAATTCCTCAATCCTTAATCTTCAATTGCCCTAGATTTGAGGGGTTTTCCCATGAGCGATGATCTCTGAGCAGGCGTGGAGATGGCGGAGAGGTTCGCGTACTACGGGATAGGGTTTAATCTGATCACGTATCTCACCGGCCCGCTCCGGCAGCCCACTGGGTCGGCGGCGGCGGCGGTGAATATGTGGGCAGGGATGGCAGCGATGCTGCCGTTGGTCGGAGCTTTCTTCGCTGATTCGTATCTGGGACGCTACCGCACCATCATCATCTCCTCCATTCTCTACATTCTGGTTTGTTCCTTTATTCTCAATCTTTTTCTATATATATATATTTTTTTTGAGAATGACGTATGTTTTCTAATATGCGAAAAAGTAGGATTAATTCGTGTTGGACCGTATTGTATCAAAAGCACGTTAGAATCTAATATGTGAGACAGTAACGGAAAAAAGATTGATCTTTAAATGTTTCTTGCTTTGAAACTGGCATCAGGGTTTGGGCATGCTGACATTCTCATCCACATTGCTGCCTTCCATCATCCCTCAAAAATGTGACAATGCCATGGATCCTTCTAGTTGTCTTCCCAGTCAACTCCAAGTTATCACCTTCTTTGTCTCTTTGTATCTGGTGGCTTTTGGACAAGGTGGACACAAGCCCTTGCACTCAAAGCGTTTGGAGCTGATCAATTTGATCAGAATGATCCTTTGGAATCCAAATCAGAAGCTCCTTCTTCAATTGGTGGTATTTTGGGATGAATTTTGGCATACTCTTCACCACTGTGCTCAACTATGTGCAAGATAGTGTCAGCTGGGGCTTTGGATTTGGTATCCCCTGCTTGGCCATGGTCCTTGCTCTCATTGTTTTCTTATCAGGTTCTAGAACTTATCGATACTGCACTATTGAAGAGACGAGCCCATTCATTAGAATTGGCAAAGCATGTTGGCAAGCATCAACTGTCAAGACTTCACAGTAAGCCTCTTCTTTTATCAAACATCTCTGTTCTTAAACCTTATCTTATTCCATAATGATCTAACCATATACTTATGCAGGACAGAAGAAGAAAGAAGAAGAAGAAGAAGCTATAGGCATTCTTCGATTGTTTCCAATATGGACTACATGCTTAATATATGCTATTGTTTTTGCACAATCAATGACATTCTTCACAAAACAAGCCAGCACTCTAGACAGGAGGATTGGCAGCAGTTTCATAATACCCTCGGCATCACTGCAAAGCATCACTTGCATATCAATTATTGCTTTCATCCCCATATATGGTCACATCCTTGTTCCTGCAGTTCGGAAACTCACAGGATTGCAATCAGGCATCACAATGCTCCAAAGAATCGGCATTGGCATGGCAATCTCAACCACAGAGATGGTAGTCGCTGCACTAGTAGAGATGAAGAGGATAAAAACAGCTCGAGAATACCGGCTCATCGATTTGCCTAATGTACCAATTCCAATGAGCTTATGGTGGCTGATGCCTCAATATGTTCTCACTGGTTTATCAGAAGTGTTCGCAATGATTGGTTTGCAAGAATTCTTTTATGATCAGATGCCAGATGCACTGAGGAGCCTTGGACTTGCTCTATATTTGAGCATCTTTGGTGTGGGAAGCTTCATAAGCGGATTCATTGTTTCTCTGATAGATAAGGTGAGTGCAGCACAAGGTGAGAGCTGGTTTCCTGACAATCTAAACCATGCTCATCTTGATTACTTCTTCTGGTTGCTTGCTGCACTTAATGCTTTAGGGTTACTTATCTACATATATTTTGCACAAGCCTATGCATATAGGAAGAAAGGGTCTTCTCCTATGCTATAATATAAACCACAATCTTTTGTTGTATGTTGTTGCTTCTTTATTTGTATTAAACACATACTTTTGTTAGATCTTTGATTCACTGGCAAGAATGACGAGGTAGTTGGAGTCTATATGGGAGGTGAACCTATCCCAATAGTTGTATTTTCTTGTATTTATAAAAATTCAAACTCGAAATCACTTTGGAACACAAAAGTCTCTCATTTTTACCTACCCATGTTGGTATTTGTTTTTTATTTGTTCAAAATTTAAATATTTAATTAAAAAAATGTTGTAACTAATAAAATAAATAATAGAATTTGTATATGGTAGATTCGGTTCCGTGGTAATTATCACGGAGGGGCTCATTTTTGGCCATAGGGTTATGAATTTTATTATTTTTTATTATATAATCTAGAAATATGTTAGTAATTATCTTATAAGATTCTTGTTTTTTATTTTAGAAGTTATTAAATCGAAACAATCCAACGGATGATGTTGAGCCACGCTGAACCGGTTCCGTGAGATCATCTCTCAATAAAATATATGTGAACACATATAGCCACATTCCGTTGAAGCAATGAAGCAAATGAATCAGGTATTTATACTTTAGAAATTTAATTAATTAAAAAGCAATTGAGATGAGATTCAAAGGTGAGCACTAGCTGGGTTTTAACCCTTCCTGGCCAAGAACAAAACCTGCAAAAATCTGGCTGTACTGTATTGGTCCTGATTATGATTTGAGTTTTTATTTTTTAAAATTATTCTTGAATAAAAAAAATTCACAAATTAATCCACCAATTAATGCGTGAATTGAGGAGGTTTGGACCAAACCCATATCACCCAAAGGGTAAACTAGACCCTGCCAATTATGGTGGGTTGACTTGGATCACCAAACCAGACAATTATGGTGGGTTGACCCAACCCACTAGGCCTGCCTAAGGAGAGTGGGTTGAGTCTAGGTCGGGTTCGGATAAGCTGAACCCGATGAGTCTGGTTACCCATCCAAAATAAATATAAAATGTCTGATCTCAATGACCTACAAAATCTGATTTTTTTTTTTAAAAAAAAACTTTTTTTTCTTAAAAATAAATACAAAGTTTACATAAATGCGTGAATAAAAAATTATTAATTAATTTAATAAGAACTCTATTTCGAGAGGGAATTGATAAGCCGAAGATAATGAAGACTAATCCGTTTATTGGGTAAATTTTTTAATATGTCATTAAATTTTGACTCATTTTTACTTTAATCACTTAACTTCAATTTGCATTAATTTGATCACTCAACATTAATTTGATTTTACTGTGTAGTAAATTAAGAGATTTTTGCCTCCAAATAAATGATATGGCTCTTTTTTTAATGATATGGACACCTCTAATAGACTTAATAATTTTGTATGGGAAGAATTGACATAAATTTTTAGACAACTATATTATTAATAGGATGTTGAAATCCTTAATTTATTACCAATTAAAATTAAATTAAAGTTAAATAATTAAATTGATGTAAATTAAAGTTTAATGATTAAAATAAAAATAAATCAAAATTCAATGACTTACTACAAAATTTACCCTCTATTTATTCTCCACCGAGTGGCTCTGATCATCGTTAGATCCAACATTGGATGGTGGATCTCTGACTTCTTCATCATCAGTACTGATAACTCTCATATTCAATCTTTAATCTTCTTCTATTAAGATGATTTAGGATTTTTTTTTTTCTTCTATTCTCTAATTTAAAAAAAAATTGAAAATGACGGAAAAGCTATATTAATAGCCTGCTCAAGGATCCACAGTGACAGCTGTGATGGGAGTGCACGTGGCCAAATGTTGATGCGACCTTTAGTTCAAGCTTTCCTCGCTGATTAGTATTTGAGTACTCTCAAAGATTTTATATTATTAAATTATATATATTATTTTTAAATAATGACCGAAGTTAAAAGATTTATAGCTTTACGGTATCAGCACAATGAAAAAAGATTTTGGTTTTAGAAATTCAAAGCCTGAGTTCAAGTACACCTGATAAAAAACGTGAAGCATCATTAAATAAAAAAGGTATAATATTTGAATTTGTCTTTTAATTTTTTTTTTTTTGTACTCAGAAATACGCCTCACTAATCCCTCTACTTTTAAGAATGACCCAATTTAGTCCCTCTATCTTTAATTTTTTTGTATCTAATCCCTCTACTTTTGAAAATACAGCCAAATAATTAACTTATTTCAGAGTAAAAAGACTAAATAGAACCATTATTAACAGTACAATGACTACTTGGGAGCATTTCTAAGTAGAGGGACCAAAAGAGAAGAAAGAGAAAAACTAGAGGGACAAATTCGAATATTATACTAATAAAAAATACAAAAAAAAAATTAAACTGGAAATGAACAAAAAGTCCCTCCAAAGTTCAGGTATTCACAAAAATCCCCATGACTTTGAGTATTCCCAAAAGATCCTTCCTTTTTCTAACAGGTTATTTTTCAGACTTTTCTGACATAAAAGTGATTGATGTTGACATAAAGGTAACAGATATTAATTGAGCTGACACTCAGTTTTTAAGCGAAAATACCAAATTTTAAGCGGAAAAGTCAAATTTTAAATGCAAATGTGTTATATGTTACGTGAAAACTTATGCAGTTAAGCGAAAACACCAAATTTTAAGCGGAAACTAATAATTTTAAGCGGAAAAGTCAAATTTTAAATGCAAATGTGTTATATGTTAAGTGAAAATTTATATGGTTAAACGAAAACACGCAATGTTAAATAGAAATTATATATTTTTAAAGTCGGAAATACGTATTGTAAAAATAGAATAAACTAATGAGTAGTTCGCATTAATTGAAAAAAAGACACTCGTGAAGATTGAAAAAAATAAGTCATCAAAAAGGAGGGACTGTCTGGCAAATTCAAATGTCAGAGGATCTGTCTGGGATGTTTTGAAATTTTCAGGAACTAAAAAATAATTTTCCCAAAATTAAATTATATATATATATATATATATATATATAGAGAGAGAGAGAGAGAGAGTAATAGTTGAAAAAAAAAGATTCCAAATAATTTCGTTATTTTTGAGGGTGTGCCATGTAAAAACATGCTGAAAAACATATAAAAAACACTCCAGACAAAGACAAAGAGACAGAGAAACAGAGTGAGAGAGAGAGAATGGAGAGTGAGGCGCTGATCCAGAGCTCGGCGGTGATAGCCGGCGTCGTGGACTACAGAGGCCGTCCGATCACCGCCGGATCACGCAAAGGACGGTGGACCTCGGCCTTCTTCATTATCGGTACTACTATTACCCAATTCCTCACTCCTTAATCTTCAATTGCCCTAGATTTGAGGGGTTTTCCCATGAGCGATGATCTCTGAGCAGGTGTGGAGATGGCGGAGAGGTTCGCGTACTACGGGATAGGGTTTAATCTGATCACGTATCTCACCGGCCCTCTCCGGCAGCCCACGGCGTCGGCGGCGGTGGCGGTGAATATGTGGTCAGGGATGTCGATGATGCTGCCGTTGCTCGGAGCTTTCATCGCTGATTCGTACCTGGGACGCTACCGCACCATCATCATCGCCTCCATTCTCTACATTCTGGTTGGTTCCTTCGATTCCCAATTTTTTTTCCTCTTCTTTTTGGGATTTTTTTATTTTATATTATTTTATTTTTGTCTTTTTCTGAGAATGACGTATGTTTATTTGGATCATTTCTATACTTCCCGTCGGAATCCCAAGAAATAAAATGCTGTCGCTTGTGCAATCCACGTTTATTCTTTTTGTTTTTGTTTTTGATTGATTTTAAGTCTATTTTTGTAATTAAATTATTATTATTATTATTATTATTATTATTATTTTACTTTAATATGCATCTCTAACAAGTACTCCTCTCTGGTGATTTTGACTTTTCTATTTTAAACTAATTTACGTGAATTAAAAAAATTAATTAAAATTAATTAATAATTTAAAATTTATAAAAAAATTATTATTAATTTTGTAAAGATTACTTTATTTAAAATATGATTTAATAAAATTTGTAGTTGAATATTATTTATATTAAAAATTATAGAAACATATCAAATATTAAAAAATAAATGTAAAAAAATAATAATATTTTATATTTTATAAATTTTTAATAAACACATAAATAGGACCAAACAAACCTCTAAACTGAAACAATTAAAAATGACCAAGGGTGTATATTAAAAATTAAATTTTGATCAATATTCTGATATCCATCTTATATTTTGAAGTTGCCTGGCAAGTTTTGGTCAAAGAGTAGGGAAGGATTAGGTGGACAAGGAGCACAGTGCACATGAGTTGTTGAGATTAAAATTTTGGATATTTTTCAATGAAGTGGCAGGCCCAAGACAGAATATCTTAAGAATCATACATAACAAATGAGATACAAAGTAGATTAGGATGAGGTAGAGTTATAGATGTAAAACTAGCTAGATTCATCACTCCATTAATCACCATCCTCTTTGTAATTGACTATTGGTTTAACCCCATTGGAGACCCTTGAAATGGGTTCATTGTTTGTTTTGGTATTTTAAGTAAAAATATGTTTATTTTGGCTCCTGAACTAAACATAATTGTTCCTTTGAAGGTTCCTGTTGATGTTGGCTCAAAACAATGTGACACATATTTGGCACATCACTTGCTGAAACAAACAAAGTCACCCACTTCATAACCTTCTGTAGGGCTAAACCTTAATTATTCTCTTGCACTTAACAACCAAGCAGTTTAGTCTATATTGATAGTTTCGACATGTAAAAGTAGGATCAATTTTATCTGAAGTGTTGGAGTCTCAAAAACACATCAGAATCTAGTGTGTTTAACAGAAGCTGAGAAAAGGATGATCTTAAATGTTTATTACTTTCAATGAAACTCACACCAGGGTCTGGGCATGTTGACATTCTCATCCTCATTGCTGCCTTCCATCCTCCCTCAAAAATGTGACACTGCCATGGAACCCTCTAGTTGTCCTCCCAGTCAACTCCAAGTCATCATCTTCTTTGTCTCTTTGTATCTGGTGGCATTTGCGCAAGGTGGACACAAGCCTTGCACTCAAGCTTTTGGAGCTGATCAATTTGATCAGAATGATCCTTTGGAATCCAAATCAAGAAGCTCCTTCTTCAATTGGTGGTACTTTGGGATGAATTTTGGCATGCTCTTCACAACTGTGCTCAACTATGTGCAAGATAGTGTCAGCTGGGGATTTGGATTTGGTATCCCCTGCATGGCCATGGTTCTTGCTCTCATTGTTTTCTTATCAGGTTCCAGAACTTATAGATACTGGATTCTTGAAGTGACAAGTCCATTCATTAGAATTGGCAAAGCATGTTGGCAAGCATCAACTGTCAAGGCTTCACAGTAAGCTTCCTCTCCTATTAAACATCACTGTTCTTAAACTATATCTTATTCCATAATGATCTAACCATATACATATGCAGGACAGAAGAGGAGGAAGAAGAAGCAAAAGAAGCTAAAGGTGTTATTCGATTGTTTTCAATATGGACTGCATGCTTAATATATGCTATTGTTTTTGCACAATCAATGACATTCTTCACCAAACAAGCCAGCACTCTAGACAGGAGGATTGGCAGCAGCTTCGTAATACCCTCAGCGTCACTTCAAAGCATCGGTACCGTCTCAATTGTTGCTTTCATCCCCATATATGATCACATTCTTGTTCCTGCAATTCAGAAACTCACAGGGTTGCAATCCGGCATCACAATGCTCCAAAGAATCGGCATAGGCATGGCAATCTCAGCCACAGAGATGGTAGTCGCTGCACTGGTAGAGATGAAGAGGATAAAAACAGCTCGAGAATACGGGCTCATCGATTCGCCTGACATACCAATTCCAATGAACTTATTGTGGTTGATGCCCCAATATGTTCTCTATGGTTTATCAGATGTGTTCACAATGGTTGGTTTGCAAGAATTTTTTTATGATCAGATGCCAGATTCACTGAGGAGCTTGGGACTTGCTCTATATCTGAGCATCTTTGGTGTGGGGAGCTTCTTAAGCGGATTTATTGTTTCTCTGATAGATAAGGTGAGTGCAGCACAAGGTGAGAGCTGGTTTCCTAACAATCTAAACCATGCTCATCTTGATTACTTCTTCTGGTTGCTTGCTGTACTTAATGCTTTAGGATTACTTATCTACATATATTTTGCACAAGCCTACGCATATAGGAAGAAAGGGTGTTGTACTATGCTATAATATAAACCACAATCTTTTGTTGTATGTTGTTGCTTCTTTGTTTGTATTTAAACACATATTTCGTATATCTTTGATTCAATTGTAAGAGCAACGAGTTACTTGAACCTTTTCCTTTTTTTTTTTTAATTTTTTTATCATGGGACTTATAATTTAGAATTTTAATTAATTAAAAAATAATTATTAATTTGATATTAGATCCAGAGGTTGGGCACTAGCCAAGTTTCAACCCTTTTTGGGCCGGAACTGAACTTGCAAAACCTGCAGTTGGCCCATGACTTTGTGGGCCTGAATGGAAACCCATAATCGGTTCGTAGTGTAACGACTCCGATTTTGAGTAGGGTTTTTATGAATCCGGACCAACTTGTCAAGGTCATCTAGGTTGGGCAATACGCAATTTTATCAGGAATTATTTTTAATTTAATTTAATTATTCTTAAATAAAAAAAGGGCCTCATGGATTAAACTCACAAGTTAACATGTGAACCA
>NC_052480.1:1427220-1478570 GCF_009730915.1 Dioscorea cayenensis subsp. rotundata | reverse complement strand
TGATGAAACCTGGTTCACTCATAGATGGGGTCGATGCTTGCTTTCATCGGATCTCTCGTTGATTTATAGTTTATTATGGTCCGTTTGATACGCAAGATTTTGGGCGACAAAGACACGACAACTTCTATCATATGCTGCTTTGACTTTGAAACGCGATTTGTAGACAAAGACAAACTACTCAATTCAGTACAACACAATCTCTTAATTTCAGTACCGCACTGCAGTAAAAAAATTTTCGTAGTAAGATACTGACAACTTATGACAAAATTGTCCCTATTTAAAATTAAAAATTACATACTCATTAAGAAGTGATAACATGATTTATTTTGTTTTATTTATTTATTTATCTTTTTATTTATCTTTTTAAAATTTAGTTGTTTATTTATCTATTTAAAATTTTATTTATTTATTTATTTATATATCTATTTATTTATATTTTAGGATTTAAATATTAATGAAAGTTTGTTTGTTGTGGATTAAATGTTTTTAAAATTATGTTAATTTTTTTAACTTGTTATTGTTGTTGGGCATTGTCAAATTTGATAAGATTTCATAAAATATTATTGTATGTTTTTTATTATAAAATAAATATAGAATAATAAAAAGGTATTATCGTAATTTACTATTTTGTGTTCCATCTGTTCAATGAAAATCAAACAAAGAACAACACAAGTGCTTGTGCTGTACTTTAACTATTTGTACAAATTGCGAAAGATATTGGTGTGAAAATTTTAAATTCTGAGTTCAAATCCGTTGGACACCATGGTAGTAATGACTCCCTAGTTATTGGTGTAAATTTGTAACCCAAACTTTTGTTGTTGGGTAAAAGCACATGAGGTGTTTGTTATTTTTGTCAAATAAAAATAAAAATGGATGATAACAATATTTTAAATATTTGAAAAATAAAAAATAAAGTAAAATGAGGAGAATATGAATTTTCTTTTATTACCCTAAATCGTACATTATGTTCTAGAAAGAAGTCGAACACCCAACCTACATTGTTGTCCTAAAATTGTTTTACGAATTTAAAGAAAAAAAAAACTTTTATACTTCCTCACTGAAACACTAATCTCAGTTTTTTTTAAAGGTTTAATTACAAATTCCTGTAATTGTGTATTTTCTGTCCTTTCAGTCGTTGTAATATTTTTAAGTACAATTAACTACTCATATTTAGTCAAGTTGGGTCATTCTACTCCGCGATGTAAATGGGCAAGTGTAAATTACAAAAACTTAATTGTACTTAAAAATATTTGTGGACTAAAACGACTTAACTTGATCAAATATAATGACTTAATTATATCTAAAAATATTAGAAAGACTAAAAAGACAAAATAGATAATTATAAGGATATGTAGACAATTAAACCTTTTTAAAAATAATTTTATCAGAGATTATATATATATACACACACCAAATACGCCTACAACCTTAAAGAGTAACATAAACTAGACAATTTTTTTTTAATAATAATATATGCATTCTTTTTTTAAAAACTAATACATATATAATTATGTCACATGATGAAATTGTTTGTTTTTTTATAAAAAAAATAAACCACTTTTATTAAAAATTTAAGAAAAAAAAAACATAAGACGATATAAACAGAGGAGAGAGAACATAAGAAGATCAAAAATGGGAAACAACAAACAATGATTAATATTCTAGGAACAATGACTCAAAAAAGCCTAAATAATTTATAAATAAGGAGAAACTCATAACATTCGTGTAGGGTCATTCAACCAAGGTTTCTGTAGGCAATACTAAATGGTTTATATAAGTTATTTTTTTCCAAAACCTTTATATAAATCTATTGGGACATTTCTTTCTACAGAGTTAATGATGTTTACTTTCTCCTCTTCAATGTATCCTTTTCATCTCCCACACAACACAAGTGTAATGATTCCATGAGCCCTAATCCTAATATCCTAATGGGACACCCTCTTAGTAGTCCAAATCATAGCCTTTTCCATGGCAGTTGCAGACAAGAATCCAAATAAAAAAGCTGGAGTGGTCCACAACAATGTTATCAAAACCGGCCCGGACATCGACCCGGTCTAAGCTTCGGGTCTCGGGTCAACTGGTTCAACCGCCGGGTCATTCGGGTCAATGCCGGGTAAATAAAATTATTTTAAATATTATTTTTAAAATTATAAATTAGTTTTTAATTCTATAATAATATATAACATTTATTTATTATTTGTTATCAAACAAATAATTTGAAGTGACAAAAATAAATCAGTAAAAATACATGACAAGCATAAAAAGTTAAAACCGATACATAATAAAATTTCAAAAATTCAAGCTCTACATGACATAACAGACTCAACCTAATATCAAACTCATTCAAATATTCCATACATAACAAAACACAACACAATATCATATGAATCCATGAGTGAAAATTTCAAATTTAATCAAACCAACTCAATCCAATACATAACAAAAAGTTACAAAAATTAAAGGATGAAAAATGTCATTTTATAAACAAGCATTAACCCGCCCGGGTCATTGAAACCCGGCCGGGTCACCGGGTTTGGCCGGGTCACACCGGGTCACACCGGGTCACACCCCAGTTGATTACATGTCCCTGCTCTAATTAGAGACCCGGACTGCTTTAGTCACTCGGGTCATCGGATCGACTCACTCGAATCAGCGGCGGTCCCGAGTTTGATAACACTGGTCCACAAGAATCCAAATCAGGAAGCTAATTCTTCATCTGGTGTGGTTTTTTTTATCCCCCTTTTTTTATATTATAAATTATCCCCCTTTTTTTGTCTTGCAAAGCTTGAACAAGCTCCATCAATAATGTAAATAATTGTAAAATTTATACCTAAACACATTTATGCCTTTATTCTATTTAAATTAACATTGAAATTTGTTTTTTCGACACACCGATATTTTGCATAGGAGATCTGAAGTTAGTAGATCAAAATATAATTGGTGTTTTGAGATTTAGCATTGCTGAAAGACTTTGGATTTAGTATTTGCAAAGGTTTAGTTCAAAAAGTTAAGTTATATAGAATTCAACTCACAAATTCGAGTAATTCTCGCTTTTTGCTTATCTTTAATCTTTTCATTTATGTGCATATCTGGGGAAGTTGAGTTTTATGTGTTTATTGTGTTGCAACCATACAAAATTACAACTGCAAATTTATATATATATATATATATATGTGGATAAAACATTATTTGCATAAGTGTTTAGAGTTATTGTTATATATATATATATATATATGGATAAAACATTATTTGCATAAATGTTTAGAGTTATTGTTATATAATGATTTTTATGATAGTTGTTAGCTCATCATCTAATGACTATGTGGGCTCCTTATTTTTCACCCGGCCTTTAATTAGGGTATGACCGGTTGAAAAGCATGGATCACAAATCAAAATTTAATTTTTTTATATTTCAGATGATTGCGGGTTCATGACTCCTATTAGGGGCAAGCCCCTAATATTAATTACCCCAGACAATGTCATGGGAACCTCCGATTAAGAAACAAGTGTGAATGAGAAGTAACTGAATAAACATGGTAATTTTTATTAATTTAATTTCAAAGATGCATGCGAATACATGATCATAGACAAGAATACAAAAGAAGAGAGCTATTCTCTTAAGAGAGCTTAACAAGAGATTTTTTAGAAAGAGCTATTTCTATCATGCTCTTCAAAATTTATTTTTTAGCTGGCACTCTTAGCTCCTATACTGAAAGTGTGTCAGAAGATCCTTTTAGCTTTGTGGATGTAGCTCTCCTCGATTTCTTTTTTTTTTATATGGGTTTATGTCTTGAAACGTAGCTTAGTCCAAGCTACGACCACTCTACATTTACGAGTTGCCTACTTGGTTACTTTTGCTTCTTTTATCGCTGAAGACTTTGGCTCTTTGCGCTTGTAAAATCTCCAGCTCCTTGACTTATGAAACTCCTCAAGTCTTTGTCCTCTTGGTGCCTTAAAACTTCAGAGTTGCATTTGTCGTTTACATGATGCATTTAGGTCTTAGCTCTTCAATGCTTTTGAGACTTGACCATTTGATTTTTCTTTAAGTCGTGACCTTTAACATGGTTAGGTCATTAACTTAACTTGATTTTAAAATGGACCTCAAACTCTTTTGAAAGAGACCCTCATAATGGGCTTAGGAAAAATCTTTGCTAACTCAACTTTTTTTAATAAGTGTTGACAAAGAAACATTTTCTTTTTGTGAAAATTTTTCATTCATATCCATCATCATTTTTTTCCCTGTGAAATCTTCATTTTTCTTCGTTTCATTTCAAGAAAAGATTCTCTGTACTTTTCATTGCATCTCTTTTTCACCCTCAACGGGTATCAAAAGACCTCCAAGTGAGCTTCAAGAAATCTTTTGTCAACTTTTTCTCCTTTTTATAAGTGTTGATGAGAGATATTTTTTTGTGAACTTTTCATTCATTTTTTTTATTTTTTTTAATCACTTCAAGGAATTTTTTTTTATTTCACTTTTTTTACTCCCATGAGTGTCAAAAGACTTCAAAGTGAGCTTGAAGAAAGGGTTTGATTTTTTTTTTTATGAAAACTTTCTTTTTACCCCAAGAGTGTCAAGACTTGAGGTGGAATTAGAGAAATTATGAAAAAAATTTCCTCACTCCCTAGAAAGTCGAGACTTCAGGTGGAATGAGAGAAATTTATGAAAAATTTCTCGATTACCCCTAGGAAGTCAAGACTTGAAAGTGGAATGAGAGAAATTTCATGAAAAATTTCTCGATTCCCCAAGAAAAGCCAAGGCTTCAGGTGGAATGAGAGAAATCTATAAAAATTTCTCGTTACTCCCAGGAAGTCAAGACTTGCAGGTGGAATGAGAGAAATTTCACTGAAACATTCTCGTTACTCCCAAGAAAAGTCGAGGCTCAGGGTGGAATGAGAGAAATCATGAAAAAAATTCTCACATCCCAAGAAAAGCCAAAGCTTCAGAGTGGAATGAGAGAAATTTATAGAAAATTTCTCTACACTCGACGAAGTCAAGACTTCAGGGTGGAATCGAGAAATTTATGTAAAAATTCTACATCTCCAAGAAAGCTCAAGGGCTCCAGGTGGAATGAGAGAAATCATGAAAAAAATTTCTCGTTACTCCCAAGAAAAAGCTCGAGCTTTCCAGGTGGAATGAGAGAAATTTTATAGAAATTCTCGATACTCCCAAGATAAGCCAAGACTTACATGGTGGAATGAGAGAAATTTCATAGAAATTCTGTTACTCAAGATAAGCCAAGGCTTCATGTGGAATAAACGAGAAATTTCATAAAATCTATAGGAAGCTCTTGCAAAAATGAAATTACCAAAATACCCCCACTCAAATTCATCCTTTACCTTTTTTTCTCATTTTTACTCTCTCTTTTTAACCCATCCTTTCATTTTTCCTCTCCTTCTCTTTTTCTACTCACCCTTCCATTTTTTTCCATATTTTTTTCCTTCTCTCTCTAAATTCACCCTTCATCTTTTTCCATATCTTTTCTTCTCTCTCTAAAATTCACCCTTCATTTTTCCATTTTCTCTACTCACCAAATACTTAATCACAAACATAGCCTCACAAACCTGAGTCAGTGACGACACAATGTTGCATATTCTACTCCACATGACCAAAAGCTCACAGCAAAAACGAACCACTCCATTTTTCTTAAATGCCCAAGAGCAAGCATCAGAGATCCATAATATAACATACTTAACATGAAAACGATGCTAACAAGATTCCAATCAAATATCTTGATAATTTCCACACTCATCTGGACCAAAACTTTTTCGTATATGCCGTGATCATCGTGTTGATTCTATTCTCTCACCATTTTATTTATTTATTTATTTTTTTTGCTATAGACTTCATTTCCAGCTCACAAGATCCTCCAACGAAAGTTCACAATTTTTGAAGAACTTATATAAAAGGATGTTTTTCATCTCATGCTTCTCATGGCTTTCCGAAATGAAATGCTTTCAAAAATATTTACTTGGTCAAGTGAAGACGCTAGAACACTTAGAAAATCCAATGTCCCCAGCTAGCTCTCGCTCATTCTAATGCTATTGTTCTAGTGTAACTCGGTAGATGTCCAAAGACTTGAGGACGCTCATCCTGATACCTCATCACATATTTCTCGAAGAACTTTCTCGAGGTCGAGCTGCGTGACGCATCTCAAACTACATACTCCGGCGACCAATTCACCCCTCCTTTCCCAAGTAGCAGCACTCAACCAGGGGACGCATTTGAAGCGCGACAACGAACAAGTAGTTTGATACTTTGAAACCCAAGTCTCTGACCCTCTCAATCAACCTATAAAACCGATTAGTTCCACAGATGAATACCCTCGCACAACTGCACAAGCCTTTAAGAGCGTATAGATCCTGTGCTCTAGCATGCCGAAAACACACAGGATCTCGGCGTTGAGTGAAATTCTCCTCTCAGCATGGTAGTGCAGCAACCGTTGGATTTGCTTCAACGCAGAACTGATCTTTTTGTCCGAATACAGTGTCGTCTTCAAAGAAAAATCGAAAATACTGGGATGATCCGCTTGTTCAAACTCACTGGCAAGATCTCCATATCATCGGACATGAGCCTGGTAATGATTCACCGGGTAATGGCGGCCAAAGAGGGGAAGGAAAACACCATCAACGTCACGAGCGATGGTCTCGTCAGCCTTGGCGGCGGTGCGGTTGTAGATGGAGATTGGGAAGACTCTCTCGGCGATGTTCATAGTGAGGTTCTGGCCCATGACGGCGAGCGACATGAAGTTGATCCGGCGAACGCCACCGACCGCATTGAAGATCGAGGTGCAGAGAGGAAGAGAGAATTCTCGGAGATAAGGGAGAGAAAGGGAAAGCACGAACGAGAGGAAAAGAAAATTCATCTCATGCACGTGCATGTATCTTTCTCTTTAAATGCATAAAAAGGATTTTATATATATATATATATTTATATTTTGAGAGAGAAAGCATGAGGGAGAGAAGAGAAAAGAAATTCACACTCACGGGTTTCATGGATGCATCATGCATGCACGTGCATGGGTTTTTTTTAAACATTGCATGAGAGAATCATAGGTGGGACCCATTACATTGTTTTCTTTTAAATGCATGTGAAAAGTATCATGGGCATGGAATGACATGCATTTGATAAAAAGGTATCAATTTTAAAGATGGGGCCCATGTATCTAGAGGCATGGAGACATGATCATATTCATAAAAAAAAAATTGCAGTACCTCTTCGTTTCTTTGCAGATCAACCTCCTCTAACCTCTTTGGCCTCTTCTTCTCCTTCTCCCTTCTCACTTGTCTTTTTAAAAAAATTCTCTCCTCTCGTCCCCAGCCTTTCTCTTTTCTTCGCCTCCCTCAAAAATCCTCAACACCCTCGAAGAATCTCCAACTCCTGAGAGATTTTGTTTTTTTATTTTTATTTTTATAAATTTTGAATTCAAAAATTTCCATCCCTATCCATAATCTCCCTTTTTTTTTATATTTATTATTATTTTATTTTATTTTATTTTTTTTGAATTTCCCTCCCTTTTTTATTATTATTCATATATATATACATATTTTTTTTTTAAATTTCAAACGAATATATATATATATGCGTATATATCTTTAAATATATAAATATATATATTCTCTTTTCTCCTCCTTTTCTGTTCTTTTTTCTTCTTTTTTTTAGCATCTGTTCCCCTAAAAATCCTCAATCACGTGAGATCAAAAATCAATTCTTATCACTTCTTCTTCTGAATTTAAATTCTTTTTTTTAAAAAAAAACTTCAAACTCCCTCTTTTTCCCTCTCTCTTTTATTCATTTTCATTCTTTTTTTTAAATATCTTATTATTATTTTTTTATTTTAATACTAAATTCCTAATGGAATTAGGAATTAAAGGAAAACCATATAAACAGACTACTATGAGACATCCTCCAGATTTCAAATATAGAGGATCCATCCTTATATTTATATAAATATATTGAAAAGAACTGTAAATAATTAATATAACCATAGCAAGGCTGATAATGAGAGCTTAATATTTCTTTAATTAATTTTAATAACAATTGTTGAGCTAGTTATATAACTTAAATCACTCACAAAGAACACGGGCTATGTAGATTGGGAGTTCTCTGTGGTTGAATTCAATTGTTTTTACTCTAAGTTGTTATGATCGATGATATGTGCCTTTCCTTCCACTTTATTTATTTTGCAATTAACATAACATGCATAAGTATCGTATTATGTTAGTTTAAAACTTTCTTCGTCCCATTGTAAGTGTCTATCTTAACCAAGTAGTTGAAATTAAAATTTTCATTTGTTTTTAGCTTATTTTTGTCATTTAACACATTTCTTTCTATATTCATTAAAATTGTGCATTCAAAGTGATAGTGATGGAGAATAATGTATCTAAATATATTAGTAAGATTAAATTTAAAAATTAACACTTTTTATCATGCTCTTTTACTTATTGTATATATATATATATATTGAAATTTTTTTACTTATGATATATATATATATATATGTATCTTTTCATGGTTATTAGTTGTTTTTTTATCTTATATGTGATGATGATGAAGTTTGATCTTGGGATGTTGATCTGTTGTTTTATTTATGGTGTACATTATTCCAGAGTAATTCAGTGTTAAGTGATTTGTATGAATATAAACCAAAATAATAATAACAGATAGTGTTGCATGGTAATCAGAATAAATAAGTAATAAACATTGTATTTTGAGGATGGAGGTGCTCAAACATAGATGTCTGAGTTAAATTTTTCAGGAGGCTACTAAACTTTGCTTTTTATTCAATTCGGTATCCAAACTTAAATTTGAATCAAAAAGGTTACCTAGCTTTAATTCTCTTTCACCGGTAGGTCATCCTAACAAAACACTAACAAATCCGATTATTCGATGCTGATGTGGCGGCTGAGCTTACACAGTCAGCTAGTTTAATCCTCATCAGCGTTCCACATTATCATCATCAACATTACACATAAAAGACTTCCAGATCAACGACTGAGATCCTCTTATGTGAAACCCTAAATCTCAATGATCGGACGGTCGAGCTTCACCGTTGCTAGATCCAACCAAAGCCACTCCGCCTTCTCTTCAACTTCTTTGACCTCACCATTGACTCCGGCCCAGGTAGCTTCCTCGTCGCGCTTCTCTTCACGTCCTGCCCCGATGGCTCCCCTCCGATCTCCACTAGCAAAGGTATGGGCATCATGAACTCCATCAATGATATCTTCGAGAAGCTCGCACAGGAGGCATCTCGCTTGGCTCGCGACAAAGACCTCCGTTCGTCTTGTTCTTCCTGGAGAGCTCGCCAAGAATACCATGTTTGAGGGCATCAAGGCTGTAACCAAGTTTACCAGTTCTTAGATCTAGGGTTTCTTTCTTGATTTCATGTTCTTGATTCTCTAATATGTAATTTATAGAGTTTGCTAGGTTTTCTTCGATAGTTTGTAGGGATGGATTGTTGAATGAATGAATGAAAAGTTGAAATTCTAAACCTATAAATTGTGATGTTTGGCATTATTTTTCTTTTTTTATCCGATTGAACTTATTCTCCGAACTTTGGGAATCCTGTTTTCAAAAGTAATTTCAACATTCTTGTTCTTGATTTTTTTAGGATCATTCTTTGATGATTTTTTTACCGATCTGAACATCTAGTTTTCATTGTTATGCTTGCAATTGATTTTCAAGATCATTCTTTGATGAGAGCTTGGCGCTGACCTACGCCGGAAGAGAGACGACAGTCAATTCCACCAGCCGATTACGCAATGGAGTAGACGGAGCATGGTGAAGTTCTTGACCGTCCGATCGCTCCGAATCTGTAGATTATGTGGAATGTTAATGATGATGATGTGGAACGCTGATGAGGATTAAAATAGTTGAATGAGCATCCACATCAGCATCGAACGATCGGATTTGTTAGGGTGACCTGCCGGTGAAAGAGAATTAAAGTTAGGTAACCTTTTTGATTCAAATTAAAATTCGGATATTGAATTGAATAAAAAGCAAAGTTTGGTAGCCTCCTGAAAAATTTACTCATAGATGTCTACACATGTGAGAAAGAAAGAAGAGAAAAGGAGGCTCAAGAAGAAGAAGAAGAAGAAGAAGAAGGAGAAGAGAAATGAAGAGATGGATCAGCAATGGATGAGTGTGACTTGGTAGAGCAGCAGGACCATCTTGCTAAAAGCTGAGCTTTTATAATAATATTTGGTAACTCGCCGTCCAACTTATGATTTTTCCGTTGAGGATGATTGACGACGACTTACATCAACTGACTCTGGTTTTACTTGCCTTCTGCTAAAATATGGGAAGTTATCCTGTTTGTTCTTGTTTTGTTTGCTCTGTTTTAGGTTTCTCTATTTTTTTTTTTGTCTCTTTAATAAATTTATGATTTATTTATTTTTATATAAAATATATTTTATATATACTAGTATAAATGTCAGTGCTTGCGCTATGGCCTATGGACTTCATCTAATAATACAAATCATTTTTTTTTAAAAAAAAATCACTTAACAAAAAATACAAATTAAAAAAAAAGCATAAACACCAATATTATTAGATAAATAAAATAAAACAAATATAAATAAAAAAAAATCATATATATAGATGAAAACAATGAAAATAAAATAAAAATAAAAATACAATATATCTAAAAAAAACATTAAAATATACCAAAACATGTTTATGTCTATATATATATATATAAACAAAAAGATAAGTATATAATAAAATGTTATATATATATATATATTGAGAGGGTGGGTTGGTGTGAGACCCACTCAATTAAATTAAAAAAAAAATAATTAAAAGGTGTCAAATGGCAGCATGGGACGAATTTGAGCACTGTTAATTAAAATTAATATATAGTTATATATGGAGAGTTTGGAGAAAAGTGACTTCCCTACTGCACCAATCGAAAATTAAAACCAACGCTATAATTAATCAAAGTTTGTATGATAAGCACTAAAACAGAGTTTTTGGGACTTTTTGTGTTTTTTTACACATAAAAAAAGTAAACTATTTATTATTTTTTATATAAATGTACGTAAAAAATGAAAAATTCACCATTTTACCTATATTTGGTAATTATATTTAAAATTATGTATTTATGTAATTAAAAAAAAAATGTAATATTTATTATAAGAAAAAACTTTCAATGGATGAGATCTTTCATTTTTTTTATCAATATTTATTAAAAATTATATGTATATATAGGTAAGGTAAAGTGTCAACGTTCATAGATAAGAAAAGTAAGAGAATTTGGTAGCGAGAAAAAAGAAGTGGGGTGAGGGTTGGTGTTATTTTATTTTATTTTTTCAATGAGAAAGAAAAAAAATTCAGAGGCCACTGGATATTGATCCAACATCCATGAAAATGTGCATGGGTTCAAAATTATTTTAATATTTTATTTTTCGGTAAAAAAAAAAACAATTGGGTTGAGGCTTAAGAGTTTTTCCTGGTGAAAAAAGCAAAAAAAATAAAAATAAAAAAATTGAGGAACCATTGAATATTGATCTAATGCTCACAGAAATGTGCATAGGTACTTTGGCTTATATATATACCATCTGTAATTAATGAAATTATTTATTACATTGATTTTTCAAAACAAAATTTTAATAAAGTAGATAAATTAATTTAATTTTATTTAACTTGCCCCTTTATTTTAACTCAATTTACTATGAATTTTTTTTATTTATATAATGTGTTTCTAATACATATCATTTAGTACTATATAAAAACATAATAAGAACATTGTCACCATTAAAATCAATTATATATATAAACACACATATCCTTTTATTATTTACGTAAGGATTTTTTTTTCATCAAAACTAATAAAATATCTAATATTTAATTATATCTTTTAAATAAAAGAGTAAAACATCTATTTTAGCTGACGTTCACGTTTGCAAAAAAATAAAAAAAATAAAAAAATTTATATAGAGTAATATTTAATAATAAAAAAAAAGGTTACAAATAATTTTGTTAGTTTTCAGGGTGTCAAATAAAAACCTCTTGAAAAGCATATAAGAACACTCACAGAGACTGAGAGAGAGAGAGAGAAAGAGAGAGAGAATGGAGAGTGAGGCGCTGATCCAGAGCTCGGCGGTGATAGCCGGCGTCGTGGACTACAGCGGCCGTCCGATCACCGCCGGATCTGGCAAGGGACGGTGGATCTCGGCCTTCTTCATTATCGGTACTACTATTACCCAATTCCTCACTCCTTAATCTTCAATTGCCCTAGATTTGAGGGGTTTTCCCATGAGTGATGATCTCTGAGCAGGCGTGGAGATTGCGGAGAGGTTCGCGTACTACGGGATAGGGTTTAATCTGATCACTTATCTCACCGGTCCTCTCCGGCAGCCCACGGGGTCGGCGGCGGCGGCGGTGAATATGTGGTCAGGGATGGCGATGATGCTTCCGTTGCTCGGAGCTTTCATCGCTGATTCGTATCTGGGACGCTACCGCACCATCATCATCGCCTCCATTCTCTACATTCTGGTTTGTTCCTTTATTCTCAATTAATTTTTTTTTTAAATGATAAATATTTTTTAATAATTTTTTTTAATAAAAATAAATAAATCATAATTTTATTAAAGAAAGAACCAACTTTATTAAATTAAAATCAAAAGAACAAAAAAAAAAAAGTAGAACAACAATGCATTAGAAGGGAAACTGACTTAGGACTATAATAATTCGGATCATTGATTTTTGAGTCTATTTTTTTAATTAAAAATAATTGTTTTGTTTTTTTGTTTTTTTGTTTTTTTGTTTTTGTTTTTGCACTTACTGGTTTACACTTTACACCTCTAAAATCTATATTTACAAGAAAAATCAATTCTAAAAATAGTCTGAAAAAAACTAAGGTACCCCTCAATCAGATATATATATATATATATATGAAAGCAACTTTAATGACTTTTTTGAAGCGCTCAATGAACTTTCAAGTTTCAATTGATTTTACATGCATTAGATGGGTTTGTTGGGCTCTCAGCTTTCAGTGTCCGTCAAACAGTTAATTGATAAATCCTACATTTATTTATTTATTTTATTTTATTTAATTTTTCTTTAAGAGCCCTATTGTTTTTCAATTTTGTAATCACCCAAAAATTAAATAATATTTAAAAAATAATATATTACTTTGTTATAATTCTTATATTTTTATAAAATATTTTAAATACGTATTTTTTTATTATAATTTGTTAAATATATTATTTATTTTTTAATTAATACTATTTAATATTTATATCAAAGTTATATGTTTGTAAAATTAAGAAATGCAAATGAAATGCATAGTGTATAATGTATATAATTAAAAAGATGCCAAAAATAATTGTGGGACTCATATTATGGTATAAATATAAATATTATGATGAATAGTATAATGGGTAAAAAATTTAATAGATTGATAATGTGGTGTGAAAATCAAACTTTTTGATAGTATAATCATTAAAAATACTTTAAAGAAAAGTCTTAGAACACTCTCGTATGATAAAAAAATAAATAAATAAAATAGCGTGAGGGGAAGTGCCCGAGAGAGAAAGAAAGGGTTGAGCAGGGTCAGGTATTTTGTTTTCCAATGGGGACTAGAAAGTTTTGGGATCATTAAATGTCGATCCAAAGGTCACCGGTATGTCCATAGATTAAAATCTACACAAATCCATAATAGATGTGGTATATTTTTGACGTTAGAGAGAAAAAAAAAATTATGAAGTTAAAAGATAAAAAAAAAGTAGAAACCGTGGGCTAGCCCACTAGTAACTATTTATGGTTGTGATTGAGAAGTTTCGAATTTAAATCTCTCATATTATAATTTATTTTTTAGGTTACTGTGAGACTTTTTTGTAAGAAATACTTCTTTCGTTCTCTTCTCCATAATTGCATAGCGGGGGACTTATCCTTAGAGTCAATCAAATCACTATAACTGGTGCACTTCTGTACTCATTTGTCATGATTTTTAGAAAACTGGTGATGAAAGGTTTTGAAAAATAAACCAATTATTTTACAAACAAATAATATTATTTTGTTGGGATCCGTGAGCTAATACGAAATTTATTTACGATGACTTGTTAGCAGTTACACACTGTTATATAAAGGATTTTTTTCTTAGATAAATTTTATCAAAATAAGTTTTGATCAATATTCTGATATGATATCCATCTTATATTTTGAATTTGCCTGACAAGTTTTCGCTTAAGAGTTGGGACTTGGGAATTGATTTTGAGATTCGGTGGACATGGAGCAATGTGCCACATGAGTGGTTGAGATTAATGGATGGTTTGGATTGGCTTTTAAAAAGTGCGAAAGACTTAACTAATAAAAAAAATACTTTTAGACTTAAAAAAATATATATGTATTAGTTTTTCTACAAATATAAGTTCACGCTAGCCATGTGGTATTTTTGAAAAAAAACTATTTAGTACTTGTTAAATTACAAGTTATCTTTATCAAATAGAGGAATAACTATATTTTTATAGTTTTTGTTTTCCCAATTTTCACCCAATAATAATAATAATAATAATTATTATTATTATTATTATTATTATTATAATAATTATAATTATTATCATAATATATTAAATTATTATTATTATCATTAATGTTGTCATTATCAATAGCAATAATAAGACAGTAACTCAATTAATGTTTATTTTAATAATTTGGCACCTCTAAAAGTTTTTTAAAATCCACATCTAAATAATTTCACACATATAAAAATATAAAAATATTTTAATATTAGCTTATCCAAACATAAAATATAAAAAAAAATACTTAGTTTACTCCGAAAAGCATTTTTTTAAAAATATATTTATACAAAATTTTTAAATAAATATAAATATATATATATATATATAAATCAATTCAAACAAACCCCAAAACTTTGAATATTGTTCAATGAAGTGATACTATGGTAAATGTCACGGCCGGTATAGTGACCATGTGTAAGGGACCGAACCCTTAGGCTTTGCTTGGGGACAAAGGTTGAGAGGGGTTTGGAGGGTTTTGGGGGGTTGAAAACACCCAATTTCTCAACCCTCCAAATTGGAGGGTTGGGAAGGGTTGATAATTTTATAGATGAAAATGCCCTTTCAATAAATTTGTAATAACTAATAAAATCCTTTTATTTTGGGAGTGAATGCAAATAAAAAAAACCATACCATTAAGCCTTATCTCCTTCTCTCATCACCGGAGATCCACCTGAATCTTTAGTTATAATTTTATTGGACGAAAGAAATATCCTTTTATTTATATTTACAAATATGTATGGGATTGTATAAAAGATTTGAAAATATTTATAGACTTTTTTATGTTAATTAATTATTTTCTAGCCATATTTAATTGAGATTAATGAATAAAATTTATTTATTGATCCATTATTTATCATAATAGAACATTTGAAACTCAAAAGGGTATTTTGGTAATAACAGTGTGTAACATTACGTTCTCTTACCTTCAAAACCTTCATTTACTTTACTTTGCCCCATACATGGTATGGGTTGATCCCTTCCCTTCCTTTCCCTTCCCTCCCTTTTACTTTATGAACCCTTGCTACACTTCATCCAAGGCCTTAAAGTTGGCCTTAAAGTAAGACATGTTTGGAACATCACTTGTCAAAACAAACAATGACTCCCACTTCATAGCATTCAGTAGGTCTAAACCTTAATTATTCACTTGGACTTTAAAACCAAGCAATGAAGTCTAGATTGATAAAGGTGACGTGTAAAAGGAGGATCATTTTATCTTAATTGTTGGACCTTATTCTCTCAAAACACATTATAATCTAATAGGTTTAATACCTGAATTAGTCCCTCGGCTTTTCTCTCTTTTTTTTTTGGTCCCACTACACAGAAATGCTTTCAAATAGTCCTCTACTCTTGAAAATAACACAATTTAGTCCCTCTATCCTTAATATCTTCCCATTTAGTCCCTCTACTCTTGAAAAAATACAGCCAATAATTGACCTATTTTAGAATTGAAGAGACTAAGTAGAACTATTTTCAAGAGTAGAAGAACTACTTGGAAGCATTTCTGAGTAGAGAGACCAACACGGAAGAGAGAGAAAAGCAGAAAAACCAATTCGACTAACATGTGAAACAGAAACTAAGAAAAGGCTGGCCTTAAATGTTTATAACCAGGGTCTGGGCATGTTGACATTCTCATCCTCATTGCTGCCTTCCATACTCACTCAAAAATGTGACAATGCCATTGATCTTTCTAGTTGTCCTCCCAGTCAACTCCAAGTCATCGCCTTCTTTGTCTCTTTATATCTGGTGGCTTTTGCACACGGTGGACACAAGCCCTGCACTCAAGCGTTTGGAGCTGATCAATTTGATCAGAATGATCCTTTCGAATCCAAGTCAAGAAGCTCCTTCTTCAATTGGTGGCACTTTGGGATGAATTTTGGCATGCTATTTACCACTGTGCTCAACTATGTGCAAGATAGTGTCAGCTGGGGATTTGGATTTGGTATCCCCTGCTTGGCCATGGTTCTTGCTCTCGTTGTTTTCTTATCAGGTTCCAGAACTTATCGATACTGCATTGTCGAAGAGACAAGCCCATTCATTAGAATTGGCAAAGCATGTTGGCAAGCATCAACTGTCAAGGCTTCACAGTAAGTTTCCTCCTCTTTTATTCAACATACCATTTCCTAAACCATATCTTATTGCATAATGATATAAGTCATATAAACATATACATATGCAGGACGGAAGAGAAGGAAGGAGAAGCAAGAGAAGCTAAAGGCGTTCTTCGATTGTTTTCAATATGGACTGCATGCTTAATATATGCTATTGTTTTTGCACAATCAATGACATTCTTCACAAAACAAGCCAGCACTCTAGACAGAAGGATTGGCAGCAGCTTCATAATACCCTCAGCCTCACTGCAAAGCATTGGTACCGTCTCAATTGTTGCTTTCATCCCCATATATGATCACACCCTTGTTCCTGCAGTTCGGAAACTCACAGGGTTGCAATCAGGCATCACAATGCTCCAAAGAATCGGCATTGGCATCGCAATCTCAACCACAGAGATGGCAGTCGCTGCACTGGTAGAGATGAAGAGGATAAAAACAGCTCGAGAATACGGGCTCATTGATTCGCCTCACATACCAATTCCAATGAATTTATTGTGGTTGATGCCCCAATATGTTCTCTATGGTTTATCAGATGTGTTCGCAATGATTGGTTTGCAAGAATTCTTTTATGATCAGATGCCAGATGCACTGAGGAGCCTTGGACTTGCTCTATATTTGAGCATCTTTGGTGTGGGAAGCTTCATAAGCGGATTCATTGTTTCTCTGATAGATAAGGTCAGTGCTGCACAAGGTGAGAGCTGGTTTCCTGACAATCTAAACCATGGTCATCTTGATTACTTCTTCTGGTTGCTTGCTGCACTAAATGCTTTAGGGTTACTTATCTACATATATTTTGCACAAGCCTATGCATACAGGAAGAAAGGGTGGTCTACTATGCTATAATATCCTTTTTTTTTTTTTTAATGCAATTGTGGTTTATCCACTTTATCAAACTATCTTATAATATAAACCACAATCTTTTGCTGTATGTTGTTGCTTTGTTATTTGTATTAAATACATATTTCTTAGATATTTAATTCAATTGTAAGAGCGACGATCTACTTAAGCCCTATAAGGACCCAAACATTTCCTTGCCCCTTTTTTTTATTATTTATTTATTTATTGATATATAAATACTAGTACTAATAAAATACATGTGAACTTACATTCCATAGAAGAAAGCAATGAAGCAAATGCATCATGGAGTTATAATTTAGAATTTTAATTAATTAAAGAGTAATTGATATGAGATCCAAAGGTGCCAACTAGGCAAGTTTCAACCATTCCTGGTCCGGAACTGAACTCACAAACACACACTGGGCCAATGATTTTGCAAGCGTGACTGGAAACCCATAATCGGCCCACATTGTAAGGGTTTTGATTATGGGTAGGGTTTTTGTGAACCTGTGACCAGTGAGTTCACTTGCCAAAGTCATCTAGGTTAAGCAATCCACAATTTTATTAATAATCATTTTTAATTTTATTGAATTATTCATAAATAAACAAAAGGTCTCAAAAATTAACTCATTTGTTAACATGTGAACTGAGAGTGTTTGGACCAAACCTGATTCACCCAAAAGTGACATCGATGCTTTCTCTCGAGCTTTCCTCATTGATTCGTATTTGGGTTCCCTCAGATTTTTCTTAAGATTAAGCTGTATATATATAATTTTTAAATAATGATTAAAGCCAAAGGGTTTATAGTCCGGTGCCCTTGGTTAAATTGCGAAAGACATTAGGGGCCGTTTGGTTGTGTAATATTCTGCGTAAAATCTGGTAATAATGAATGTTAATGGTTCGGGAATATTGTGAATTTAATATAGCCAGTTTGGTTGAAAAACTCTTACTGGGAATAATTCATTCGGTGTTGTCATGTAATCTTTTGTTAAAATATCAAAAGTTATAAGATTCTGCGTATCTAAGATAAAAACCAAATTTGGTGGTAATAGGATTCCACTTTTTGTAATATTTATAAATTGAATTGATATTCATCTGATTCACAGACTGACGTGGTAATATTTTCGATCGCGTAACTGTACTCTACGCTGACCAAAGCATGTTAAATCTTTAAGTTCAAATTTGTTTGATGCCACGTGGTAAAACTCCTTAGTTATTGGTGAAACTTATACACAAAATGTGTATATTGGTATATGGGTCGTCGATGAGCTCCAGTGGTGAGAGTTCGATTCGTTACTCACTGGGGAGGGACGACTATTGTTGTTTTTTTGTAAAAGAAAAATTAAAATTAAAAATGGATTAAAACAATATTTTTAAATATTTCAAAAAAAAATAAATTAAGTATAGATGATGAGAAAGTTATTTTTTTAATACCTTAAAATCATAACTATGGTTTAGAAAGAAGTCTATATTATTATCCTAAAATTATTTTACCAATTTAAATAAGAAAAAAAGCTTTTTATGTCTCCTCACTGAAACACTAATTTCCTTTATTTTTAAATTTTTAAAATAATTTCATCATAGATTATATATACACTCACCAAGTACGCCTTGACATTGATTTCTCGAGTTTATTCTTCCTTCTTTTTTTGAGAGAAAAAGTAACATAAATTAGACAATTTTTTTTAAAAAAATTAATACATACATTCTTTAAAAAAATTATGCATATATTTTTCTATCACAAAATAAAATTGTTTGTTTTTTAATAAAATTAAATAGACTATTATTTTATCAAAAATTTTTTTTTTTTAAAAAAAGACAGTACAAACTTAGCAAGGAGAGTATAAGAAAATAAAAAATGAAAACCACAAATAGTGATTGATATTCTTGGAACAATGACTTAAAAAAGCCTAAATATTTATGAATAATAAGTAACTCATAACATTGATGAAGAGTCATTTAACTGGAGTTATAACGGTTTTAGACAAACATAAAATTTTATAATACAGTAATTCCAATTACATTCAATCAAATACAAGATTCGATCTGTGTTTTGAAAATCAAGTATTTTTAATTACATTGTAACTAAAAATTTATTATATTAAAGATTACATCTAATCAAACGCCACTTAAATAACTTTTATAAGTTATTTTACTTTCCAAAACCTTAATATAAATCCATTGGGGGCATTTCTTTCTACAGGGTTTAAAAATGTTTACATTCATCTTCAATGCATCCTTGTCTTCTCCCACCGTGTAATGGCGCCATGAACCATAATCCAAATGGAACACCCGATCAAAAATCGAAGTCATAGCCTTCTCCATCGCTTTATTCTACTGTCATTTGCAAACATGAATCCAAAAAAAATGATACATAAGAATCCAAATAAAAAAGCTAGAGTGGTCCACAATAATCCAAATCAAGAAGCTACTTCTTCAACTGGTCTTATATATATATATATATATCTTGCAAAGTATATGGATAAGCCACATCAATAACACACATAAACATAAAATTTATGCCTAAATACATAAATGCCTTTATCCTCTATAAACTGAAGTTCAAACATGCCATAGGAAAGGACACTAACACTTTTCAAAGAAGATCCGATTTTAATAGACCAAAAAATGATTGGTGTTTTGGGATTTAGTGTTGCCATAAGGCTTTAGATCAGTACTTGCCATGGTTTTTGAAAGAAATTATATACGCAAACAATGATTTAAATAAAAAGTCCAAAATCGGAAAAAAAAAATCATGTACATAATTCTATTAAAGTTATGTAAAATAGTAATGGTTTTATTTAGATCGAAATAATGATCTTAAGCAGAGCACACAACAGAAGATGATCTCCCTGGCCTTTTCTGGTTCTCATTCGAGAACAAAAAAAAAAATACAGAGAGAGAAAGAGAGTTCCAAGAAGAGCAATAGCAGAAATCTAACAACATTTTTTATAGTATTTTTTTATTTTTGGATTTTTTAATAAATATTTTAATATTAATGTTGCCACATTAGTGTCAGAAAACTATCGAACCAATATCGGTTAATTTAAGGGCCTAAAAAATAAAAATGTGCAAATACAGAAATTAAAAGGATGAATTTTATATTACAAAAATTAAAAAGACAAAAAACGTAAAATAAAGATATTATTTTGGTATTTTGACCATTTATATATTTAATTGTTATAAATATGCAAATTATAATTTTTTCATACAATCCGAAATTATGGGGCAAAAATTATGTCAATTTGTTCTTCTTTAATTGATCATTGCATAATCATAAAAATTTTGAAATTTTGTGAGGATAAGATAAAAAAAATGTTGGCAGATAGTGATTCCATATATATATATAAAATAGATGTCTAACCAAAAGAACATACATAAATGCATGGTAATTCTAACTTTCATTGGATGTGATCTTTACTTTGTGTTTTATCAATATTCATTAAAAATTATATGTATATATAGGTAACCTAAAGTTTCAACGTTCATAGATGATAAAAAGTAAAATATGAGTTGGGTTGGGCATGCAAATTATTTTAATATTTTATTTTTTATAAATAGGAAAACAAGTGGGGATGAGGGTCCTGAGGGAGTCATTTTAATATTTTATTTTTTTATAAAAAAAATTATAAAATCATTAGATATTGATCTACCAATCACGAAACATGCGTACGCACAAAAAGATGTATACATATATTTGATCTTTCTTCACCCGAAATTAGTGAAGTTGATTTTTTAAATAATAATTTTATTTAATTTTATTTTAGCTCGGTTTAGAATGATTTTATATTTATTTAATTTGTTTATAATGCATATCATTGAATATTATATAAAGAACATTTTCACCATTAAAATCAATTATTTATATATATATATATATATATGAGAACCCATCATCTAGGGATGTCCCTAGATTTGAAAATTTAGGGATGTCTATAGTAGCTATCGGATGAAAATTTGATGGCTCTTATCGTTATGAAAACGATGAAACCGCGTTTCACGATGTTATGCGATGATCATAAAAAGCGAGTAAAAAGGTGTCAGATGTTTGTATAATTAATCAACCAGTCGATTGATGATCCAACCGGCTAGATTTAAAAAGCATCCATAGATTTGAAATCTAGGGCGTCCTGAATGATGTTTTTCACTATATATATATATATATATATATATCCTTTATTTTTTACGTAAGGATTTTTTTTTTCATCAAAACTAATAGGTCATCTAATACTTAATAATATCTTTAAATAAAAGAGTAAAACATTCATTTTAGCTGACGTCCACCTTTGCAAATAATAATAATAATAATAATAATAATAGTAATATATATATATGAGGACCAATCCTCTATGGACGTCCATAGATAAGAAATCTATGGATGTCCATTATCAGCCGTTGGATCTCGATTCAACGGCTAACATTGGTAAACATTAGATACTACAGTAATATAAATAGTAATTATTGTTCGGAACAATATAATGAACAATATTATGTCAGCCGTTGGATCATGATCCAATGACTGATAATTGGACGTCAGCCGTTGGATCATGATCCAATGACTGATAATTGGACGTCTATAGATTTCTTATCTATGGACGTTAATAGGGGATGTAAATTATATATATATATAGAGCATTCATCTCCTGGGGATGTCCCTAGAATTCAATTCTAGGGATGTCCCCATATCAGCCGTTAGATTATAGAGTAATATTTGAAAAAAAAAAAGGTTACAAATAATTTGGTTAGTTTTCAGGGTGTGTCACATAAAAACCTCTTGAAAAGCAAAAACACTCGCTGAGAGTGAGAGAGAGATAGAGAGAGAGAATGGAGAGCGAGGCGCTGCTCGAGAGCTCGACGGTGATAGCCGGCGTAGTGGACTACAGAGGCCGTCCGATCAACGCCGGATCCGGCAAAGGACGGTGGACCTCGGCCTTCTTCATTATCGGTACTACTATTACCCAATTCCTCACTCCTTAATCTTCAATTGCCCTAGATTTGAGGGGTTTTCCCATGAGTGATGATCTCTGAGCAGGCGTGGAGATGGCGGAGAGGTTCGCGTACTACGGGATAGGGTTTAATCTGATCACCTATCTCACTGGCCCGCTCCGGCTGTCCATAGGGTCAGCGGCGACGGCGGTGAACTTGTGGGATGGGATGGCGTCGATGCTGCCGTTGCTGGGAGCTTTCGTCGCTGATTCGTATCTGGGACGCTACCGCACCATCATCATCGCCTCCATTCTCTACATCCTGGTTTGTTCCTTTATTCTCAATCTTTTCTTCTTTCCTTTCTAGGATTTCTCTTTCCTTTTTGTCTTTTACTGAGAATGAGGTATATTTTCTAATAATTTGGATCATTGCTTTTTACGTAAACCCCGGAATTAATTGCAGATATACGTGCAATACTGTGATGATTGTGTTTGATTGTCATTGATTTTGAGTTATTTTATTTTATTTTATTTTTATTTCATTTTTAGAGAAAAAAAGGGGCGCGGGGGGCTACCCTCAATCATATATATATATATATATATATTTAAAAGAAACATCTTAAAATGTATCTCTATGATTAAAAGTAACATAGGCAATGTGAGAGAGGAATAACTGTGGGCTAATCAATTATAACTACCCGTGATTATAATTGAGAGGTCTCGAGTTAGAATTTTTCTCTCTTATTTTTCGGACAGGGGTTGAGTTGGAATTTTTCTCTCTTATTCTCGGACGGGGTTTATTTTTCATGAGATCGATCAAACTACTATAATTGTTTACTTTTTATACCTGTTTGTTTTTGCTTTGTCATTTGTCGATTTGTAATTGAAAGAGAAGAGACAAAGAGAGAGAAAGAGAACATGTTGGGTGGGATTGAGGTTATTTTTATTTTTTTCAGGGAAGGAGAAAGTTTTTGAAACCGTTAGATTAATATCCAACGGTTCTCGTGACTCTAGAGATGATTTTTTAGAAAACCGGTGATCAAAGATTTTTAAAAAAATAAACCAATTACTTTACAAACAAAGAATATTATTTTGTTGGGATCTATGAGCGAATATGATATTTCCTTGCAATGGCTTGTTAGCAGTTACACACTGTTATATGAAGGAATTTTTTTCTTAGAGAAATTCTATCAAAATTAAATTTTGATCAATTTTTTGAAATCCATCTTATATTTTGAATTTGCCGGACAAGTTTTGGTTAAAGAATTAGGAATTGTTATTGAGATTGGTGGACAACCAGCAATCTGCCACATGCATGGTTGAGATTAAAAGTTTGGATATTTTTCAATGAAGTGGTAGGCCCTAGAGATAATTACTCAAGAATCATACACAACAAATGAGTAAAAAAGTAAATTGCGATGAGGTAGAGTTACAGATTTAAAACTAGCTAGATTCATCACTCAAATCATCATCCTCTTTGTGGCAGATTTTAAGATGTTTCTTTTATATATATTTAAAAGAAACATCTTAAAATGTATCTCTATGATTAAAAGTAACATAGGCAATGTGAGAGAGGAATAGCGTGGGCTAATCAATTATAACTACCCAGTGATTATAATTGAGAGGTCTCGAGTTAAATTTTTCTCTTATTTTCGAGACGAGGGTTGAGTTGGAATTTTTCTCTCTTATTCTCGGGACGGGGTTTATTTTCATGAGATCGATCAAACTACTATAATTGTTTACTTTTTATACCTGTTTGTTTTTTGCTTTGTCATTTGTCGATTTGTAAAAATTGAAAAAGAGAGAGAAGAGACAAAGAGAGAGAAAGAGAACATGTTGGGTGGGATTGAGGTTATTTTATTTTTCAGGGAAGGAGAAAGTTTTGAAACCGTTAGATTAATATCCAACGGTTCTCGTGACTCTAGAGATGATTTTTAGAAAACCGGTGATCAAAGATTTTAAAAAATAAACCAATTACTTTACAAACAAAGAATATTATTTTGTTGGGATCTATGAGCGAATATGATATTTCCTTGCAATGGCTTGTTAGCAGTTACACACTGTTATATGAAGGAATTTTTCTTAGAGAAATTCTATCAAAATTAAATTTTGATCAATTTTTTGAAATCCATCTTATATTTTGAATTTGCCGGACAAGTTTTGGTTAAAGAATTAGGAATTGTTATTGAGATTGGTGGACAACCAGCAATCTGCCACATGCATGGTTGAGATTAAAAGTTTGGATATTTTTCAATGAAGTGGTAGGCCCTAGAGATAATTACTCAAGAATCATACACAACAAATGAGTAAAAAAGTAAATTGCGATGAGGTAGAGTTACAGATTTAAAACTAGCTAGATTCATCACTCAAATCATCATCCTCTTTGTAATTAACTATTGGTTTAAGGCCATTGGAGAGGCTTGAAATGGGCTCATTGTTTGTTTTGGTCTTTTAACTAAAAAATTTGCACATTTTGACACCTGGACTAAATATATTTGTTCCTCTTGATGTTGGCTCACAATAGTGTGACACATGTTTCGAACATCACTTGCCAAAACAGGCAATGTCACCCACTTAATTATTAACTTGCACTTTAAAACCAAGCAATGAAATCTAGATTGATAATGGCTACGTGTAAAAGAAGGATCAATTTTTTATCCAAGTTGTTGGACCTTATTGTCTCAAAACACAATAGAATCTGACATGTAAAACAGAAACTTAGAAAAGGCTGATCTTAAATGTTTAACCAGGGTCTGGGCATGTTGACATTCTCATCCTCATTGTTGCCTTCCATCCTCAATCAAAAATGTGACGTTGCCATGGGTCCTTCTAGTTGTCCTCCCAGTCAACTCCAAGTCATCACCTTCTTTGTCTCTTTGTATCTGGTGGCGTTTGCACAAGGTGGACACAAGCCCTGCACTCAAGCATTCGGAGCTGACCAATTTGATCAGAATAATCCTCTGGAATCCAAATCAAGAAGTTCCTTCTTCAATTGGTGGTACTTTGGGATGACTTTTGGCATGCTCTTTACCACTGTGCTCAACTATGTGCAAGACAATGTCAGCTGGGGATTTGGATTTGGTATCCCCTGCATGGCCATGGTTCTTGCTCTCATTGTTTTCTTATCAGGTTCCAGAACTTATCGATACTGCATTCTGGAAGAGACAAGCCCATTCATTAGAATTGGCAAAGCATGTTGGCGAGCATCAGCTGTCAAGACTTCACAGTAAGCCTCCTCCTCTCCTATCCAATATCACTGTTCTTAAATTATATCTTATTCCATGATGATCTAACCATATACTCATGCAGGGCAGAAGAAGAAGAAGAAAAAGAAGCTAAAGGCATTCTTCGATTGTTTCCAATATGGGCTACATGCTTAGTTTATGCTATTGTTTTTGCGCAATCAATGACATTCTTCACCAAAACAAGCTAGCACTCTAGACAGGAGGATTGGCAGCAGCTTCGTAATACCCTCAGCATCACTGAAAAAGCATCAGTACCATCTCAATTGTTGCTTTCATCCCCATATATGATCACATCCTTGTTCCTGCAGTTCGGAAACTCACAGGGTTGCACTCAGGCATCACAATGCTCCAAAGAATCGGCATTGGCATGGCAATCTCAGCCATAGTGATGGCAATCTCCTCGCTAGTAGAGATGAAGAGGATAAAAACAGCTCGAGAATACGGGCTCATCGATTCGCCTAACATACCAATTCCAATGAGCTTATTGTGGTTGATGCCCCAATGTGTTCTCAATGGTTTTAGCAGATGTGTTCACAATGATTGGTTTGCAAGAATTCTTTTATGATCAGATGCCAGATTCACTGAGGAGCTTGGGACTTGCTCTATATCTGAGCATCTTTGGTGTTGGGAGCTTCATAAGCGGATTCATTGTTTCTCTAATAGATAAGGTGAGTGCAGCACAAGGAGAGAGCTGGTTCCCTGACAATCTAAACCATGCTCATCTTGATTACTTCTTCTGGTTTCTTACTGCACTAAATGCCTCTGGGTTACTTATCTACATATATTTTGCACAATCCTATGCCTACAGGAAGAAAGGGTGTTCTCCTTTGCTATAATAATATATAAGTTACCAAATTGTGCTGTATGTTGTTGCGTCTTTATTTGATGTATAATATAGTGGAGTAATGTTGTTGTTTGTGATTAATTATCTATTGGTCGTGGTTTATCCACTTTTATTAAAAAAAATTACCTTTTGAGTAAAATATTATTACTTACAGATCTTTCCAAATTGTTAAACATTGTCTTGAATTTATCAAATTATTGATTTTTTATTTTGACAAAGTCATTGATTTATGTCCTCATGGATTTTCATCTTCTATTGTGGTTTTGTGAGTTGGCAGTAGCATCTAAAATTCCATGTGAATATTAAATAAATTACATATATTAGATTTTACAAAAAAAAATAAATATATTTTTCCGAAGTATCTATGGAGTTAGTCCAAGTGATTAAAAAGCTTAGCTTGCTTAAACTATTAAGTATCGATGGAATTCCTCACCCTCTTAAAACCTGAAAAATCAGTAGAAGAAAGACCAATGTATGTGTGTATATATATATACATATTTGTTTAAATAAAATTTATATGTTTTTTTATAATTGGGACAATTATAAATAATATATAAAATCATGTGATAGCAAATTTTATATATTTCAAGCCAAATAAATCATGTGTTACATTTATTACTATTAAATTTGTCCTTATCCAGCTAACCCAAATAAGAAAGTCCAACCAAAAAAAACACAAATTTCTCTCTAGTATTGTCATGTCACTGTTCAGATATTTTCCCCCAAACAGCAATTTCCAACATTTAATGGGCCCCACGATTATTCATACACGTGTCAATCTTCTAAGGCCTTATTTCCCTCTTCTACAATAGCTATCAAACAGCGGATCACACCATCGCTATTGACTACCCCCATGGTCATTAAAGTCAGATCCTCTTCTCTCTCACTCCATCGCCGCCCCATCAGAGAGAAAGAGAGCGGGTGAGAGATGGAGTCCGGTGAGCCGCTTCTCGCCGGCGAGTCCTCCGGAGCACTGATCGGCATGGTGGACTACCGTGGGAGGCAGATCATCTCCAGATCTCGCACCGGCGGGTGGACTTCAGCCCTTTTCATCATCGGTATCGATTAGAGTTTTTATCTTTCAAAATTCCATCATGTGCTTTCTATTGGATGAATCCATGGAATCTCGGCGTTTGTCGTAGGGGTTGAGGTAGCTGAGAGGTTTGCGTACTATGGGATCTCATCGAATCTCATCACTTACCTCACCGGCCCTCTCCAGGAGTCCACGGCTTCGGCGGCGGTGGCGGTGAACACTTGGTCTGGTGTGGCGTCGATGCTTCCGCTCCTTGGTGCCTTCGTCGCCGATTCGTATCTCGGCCGCTACCGGACCATTGTGATTTCGTCCCTGCTCTATGTCCTGGTGCGTTCCTCTCCCTTTTTAATACTAATAATAAAAATAATTTATACAAATACTATTAAGGGCCGTTTGGTTCAATATAGAAAGATTATCACGTGTTACATAGTTATCTGAAAATATTACAATGTTTGGTATTGCAACGGTGGTAATTTGGATGGTAATATCACATTACCAATTTATAAATAGTACCAAGTAAGTAATTCTATTATCACCAAATTTGGTGTTTATCGTGGATTATTATGGTAATTTTATAATTTTTTATATTTAAAGAAATTGATTATCATGATAACCAAACACGGCAATGAATTATTTTTGGTAATAAAAATTTTTGATCAAATATGGCTATATCAAATTACCGTAATATTCTCAATCATATAACATTTTCACTCTTATTACTATGGTAATTTCGTTACATTGTAATATGTCATTATCATGAGCCAAATGGCCTTTTAAAATAGATGTATAAGCGTTTCACAGAACAATTTTAATTTTTTTAATAATATTTAAATTTTTTATTTATATTTTTATAATATTAATAATTAAAAATATTAATTACACTTAATTATTTATGTAATAAATATTTATAAAATTTTTAAAATTTAAATTATAAAATAGTTTTTATGGTAGGAATTTTTTAATTATATTATTTTATATATAATATTATTTCAAAATTTTATACAAAATTTTAAAATTTCCCGCTGAAGAAAATGTTTAATAATAATATTAATAATAATATCTGGATCCACTTTTAATCCCTCTTGTTTTTGAACATCATGATGAGATTGAAAAGGTTTTTATGGGATAAAATAGTAATTAGAAATTTCTTTTTTTTGTTACTTTATTTGATATGGGTAGTGCTTTTCCTTATTACCGCTGTGCATTATAACTGTTGGTTTAAATCTGGGGAGGACCACTGTATGCGTCATATAATGTACTGAATTATTAAAGTTCTGTCTGAACTTTGGACTTTTGTCTCTCTTGTTTTTTTGTAAGGGATTTTATGTAAAAGTGAATAAGTCTTTTCAGGCTTTTTGACGGCTAATATTAGGAAAAACTGAAAAAGTTGCCCGCCATGCCGGGGCATGAAATAGTAAATGTTTAAGTTAATATTATATATATATATATATTATATTTTATGTTATAAATATATAAATAAAAAATTGGAACAAAAGTCCATATGTGTATTTAATTAAGAAATTATTAATAATTAAATTATCATCAGTATAAAATTTAAAAAAAAATCCTAAATTTATATTAACTATATTTTATTTTTTGAAATTTTGCAAATAATTTATTAAATCACTAAATAAAGAGTTAGGGATTAAAATTTAGACGGTGGATACCAAAGATTACTCAATTTATCTTTTTTTTAAGCTTAAAACTTATTTATATTAAAAATATATATTATTGAAGATAATATATTTGATAGAGAACCCATCATCTAGGGACGTCCCTAGATTTCAAATCTAGAGATGTCCATAGTAGCCATCGGATGAAAATCTGACGGCTCTTATTATTATAAACAGTAAAAACCGCGTTCTACAGTGTTGTACAGTGATCATGAACAGTAAAAAGGTGTACAGTGTTTATATAATCAATCAACCATCGGATGATGATCCAACTTAGATTTAAAAACATCCCTAGATTTGAAATCTAGGGACGTCCCTAGATGATGTTTTCCCTATTTGATATATTAATATTAAGCAATAGGATAGTTAGGTGTTACCATCCATGATCTTAGTATATTAATTAATTATAAATTATAATTGAGTTAGGGATTGTGAGATTAAAATATGAGAATAGACAATGGAGGAGTAATGACTAAATAAAAGGTTTTGTAATTATCTTTTAAAAAAATTAAAAAGTTATTTATATTAATTAAGCAATAGAATAGATTAGTGTTTCAAAGCTAATAAAGCAATAACCTAGATGAAATGATGAATATACAGGATAAGTGATCAATGGAAAATAACTGATTATTTTTTATAATTTAAAATTCTTTATATAATCTTCATCATAATTTTTTTTTATTTTTATTTTTAATCTCCAACCCCATGTTATTATGTGATAATTGTATGTTAAGAGGGTAACTTTAAAAATTAACTAATGGTTATAAATGTTACAAATATCTAGTTATTTATAAAAAATGAGAATTTTGTTTGATCCAATCACTTTTTTATTGTTATTTTGTATTAGCCTTTACCGTGTCAATTGTTTGTATTTGTAAATGAGTTTCTCAATTATTAAAAATTTTTATGGTATTTTTAGCAAATATTTTATAAATTTATTTTAAATAATTATAATAATTTAATTTATTAATTGGGGCCAGGGAGTCCTGTATTTGGGTTGAGGGTTGGGGTCGGTGTTGGTCTTGGAAATTCAAGACTGAGGCCGGAGAATGTATCCTCCAGGGAATCTTCTCCTTGTTTACATCCCTACTAAAGAATAGCTTCTCTCATCTTAAATACTCATAATTTGTACCCTTAATTGAGTGATAAAATATAATTAATAAGTTTGAATATACTTGCTTGTAATAACAAACAACAGTAATTTTCTTTGCTGCATTTGTAGTGTCTACATTGTGGATTTTTATGTTTTTTTTAGTGTCCCTGATCATTTTATATTTAAAAGATATGCAGTAAATTATAATTCATTGTCAAAACTATATATTTATGTTTAACAGGGCCTGGGTCTTCTGACACTGTCCTCCATGTTGCCTTCCCTCAGCCCTCACAAGTGCAGCACTTCCATTGGTCCAACAGTTTGTCCTCCGACCCAATTCCAAGTCATTGCATTCTTTGTCTCACTATACCTCGTTGCATTCGCTCAAGGAGGCCATAAGCCATGCACTCAAGCGTTTGGAGGTGATCAGTTTGACCAAAATGATCCTGAAGAAAACAAGTCCAAGAGCTCCTTCTTCAACTGGTGGTACTTTGGGCTGTGCTTTGGGACTTTTATCACACTCTGGATCTTGAACTTTGTTCAGGATAACATTGGCTGGGGCCTTGGCTTTGGAATCCCATGCATTGCCATGATGCTTGCTCTCATTGTCTTCTTGCTCGGTACCACCACTTATCGTTACTATGTATTACAAGATACCAGCCCCTTTGTTCAGGTCTACAAAGCTTTTGTGACAATGATAAAGAGCCGTGCAACTCCACATCCGTATTCATCAGCTGATGCACCAAAGTGAGAATTCATTTCTAGGACAATTTAATGAATTATGCTGATTATATACACTGATGTTTGCTTCTCATTCATTGACAGGGTTGATAATAGTATAGAGGGAGCCAAGGGAGTAATCAGGTTATTTCCTATTTGGGCTACTTGCTTAATATATGCAATTGTGTTTTCCCAATCATCAACACTTTTCACCAAGCAAGGAAGCACCATGGAACGCAGTATAGGTCCGAACATCCAAATTCCACCGGCCACACTGCAGAGCTTCATCAGTTTGTCCATTGTCATGTTCATTCCGATCTACGATAGGATACTAGTTCCAATAACTAGAAAATTCTCCGGCATTCCCTCAGGCATCAGCATGCTTCAGAGGATAGGTACAGGGATGGTCCTCTCCATTCTCTCAATGGTGATCGCGGCATTGGTTGAGATGAAGAGGCTCCAAACTGCCAAAGATTACGGTCTGGTTGATAAGCCTCAGGCAACCATACCGATGAGTTTGTGGTGGTTGGTTCCTCAGTATGTTTTGTATGGAATTGCAGATGTTTTCACAATGGTTGGTTTGCAGGAGTTCTTTTATGATCAAGTGCCGGATTCACTGAGGAGCCTTGGGCTTGCTCTCTATTTGAGCATCTTTGGTATTGGGAGTTTTATAAGTGGATTTCTAATTTCAGTTATTAATGAAGTAACTGGTAAGGATGGGCATAGCTGGTTCTCTAACAATTTAAACCGTGCACATTTGGATTACTTTTATTGGCTTCTTGCTGGGTTAAGCGCTCTGCAGTTTGTCATCTACTTATGCTGTGCTAAATGCTATGTTTACAAAAAGCAGAAATGATTGTGTTGTAGAAATGATTATGTTGTGTCATGTGTACCATTTGGAACGTTGATGTTTGTATTGTATTGATGTGAAAGCATTCTTGTAAAATTCAATTATCAAGTGAATTTTTCAAGTTTAATTTCTTATTTGGTTCTTCTAAATATGTCAGGTTGTGCTTTTAGTGTTTGTATTTCACTTTGGTTGCAGAGGGGAGAGGTATTTTTATTATTTTAATTAAAAAATCTTAGTTTATTACATCGTTGCATGCTTGGTTTTTTTTTGTTTTTTAAAATAAATCACTTCAATTAAAAAAAAGATAAAAGCACAAACAATCCTCCATTACTCGGGAGGAGATCAAAATTTCAATTAAAAAAGATAAGAGCACAAACGGTCCTCCATCACCCGGGAGAAAAACAAGACAACAAAAGAAACAAAACTACTAGGTGTGATACCCAACCAGAAGAACAACTGAAAAAAACAAAAGCAGATAATATAAACGGGGACCCAAAGACATCCTCCAACTCCCCACCACTATAGAAAAAGTCATGGCCCGAACTTTATCCCTATGCCACCTCAGACGTTGGAGCCCCACTAGACTCATCAACACGAGAACTTAAGAATCTCCAAGCTTCGAAGTATGATCGATATGGGTTCTTCCATCTTCACCCTGAAACCCTCTGCTAGGGTTGTAAATGAGCCAAGGTACTCGTGAGCTACTCGAGATCGGCTCGGTTAATGCTCAAATTCAATTCGATTTTTCACGAGCCGAGCTCGAGCCAAAAAATACTCAGCTCATGAGGCTCGCGAGCCTAAACGAGCTTTTATATATAAAATGTTAAATTATTTATACATAAATTACAAAAACACATAATTATATAAACTATATTAAATTACAAAAATACTTTTGTATACAAGCTAATCGAGCTTAAACAAGCCGAGCTCAAACTACTTGAGCTTTTTAGCGAGCCGAGCTCGAACACAAAAAAAAATGGCTTGAACGAGCTCGAGCTAGTGATACTCGGCTCGTTTACAGCCCTACCCTCTGAGATAGAAAAGAATCAAGCCCTACCCTCTGCAATAGAAAAGAATCAAGATAGGAGCATAATTAACTCGTTTTTATTTTTTTTATTTTTTTTAATAATATATTAATAAGGAAAAAAAACCACATCAGTAATTATCAAATAACAGCAAGTACATACTGCTGCCAAAATTTTAATAGCTCTAAAAAATAAATTTAAAAAAATATCATTTTACATGATCGCTTAATGCTTTTCATAGAAACCCACAAAATGTTGGTCACTGATAAAGTTAATTAATAGTTTAATGGGTGTTGTGATGCACCATCAGGTTAAATAGTATGTTCCTGTACAAGCTCAAGTTCTCCATTATTTTCCTTTGATGCCACACAAATGGCAATACTGGCATGCTGCAATCTATCACATCTTTAAGAAATAAAAAGAAAAAGAAAATAAAACTAACAACTTAATCACTTTGCTTGCCTCATGAGATCTGGAAGAGCATGAGACAGACCATATTAACACCGGCAAGTAAAAATCTGGAGCCATGACTGGTTTGCTGAGTTAAAAAACTTCAGTCACGGTGAACAGCCGGCGGTGGCTTATGGTTAGAGCCGATAGGTTTGATGGTCGGGACACACATATTGTTTGAACTGGTGATGCTCATCAGGGTAACCTCCGAACCATTTGATTGACCTATATCTCCTTGGGCAGGCCTCACCCATTTCTTGATATGCCCCTCTCGGCATATTGTTAGAACCGATTCACTGGTAAATATCAAGCCGGATAGGGGTTCTATATGTGCACGGTGTGCAACCACCGGGGAAAGTTTGGGGACATCTCGCATGCTTGGAGCAGGTTGAAGGGTGCCAATGGGGATTATATTGTCCCAATGTGCGGAAGGACTTCCACTGCTGAGCGTAGGCGAACCACCAGAAGGGCAATATCGCAAGGGCACTACAATTTCATCCATTACCAGGTCCCAGAGAAGCAATTGTGTATCCTGTTAGAACATGGGAGAAATAATTCAGGAACTTGTAAATAATGCAACATTTAACATATTGTGGGTCTGGAAAGATTGAATTTGAGGATGCAACTACCAATGATGCACATGCTTGAACACATAAGACATACAAAGTATTTTGAATGCCAACAGCAAAATGTCATCACATGGCAAATAACACCAAAAAAAGAGAATATGAACCTAGAAAAAATATTCCAAAGGTAAAAAGTGGTTGAGACTAGAAATATCTTAACCTAAAAGTAACAACAAATAAACAAAATGTAGGACTGATGTGACCCACCAAGGATGCACTAACAGTGAAACACAATCGGTAATGTGATAATCCTATCGAATGCAACAAGTTTCTCAGTTTTCTTATGGACCCACGACATCTTAAAATACTAATCAACCTGAAATAAGTTTTTGGGAAGAAGAATCAAAGATCAACTTTTATTCACCAGTTGTTCATTAATGAAAAAAAAGAGAGAAAGCCAAAAGAAATTTCACATATCAAGTAAAGGTTCATCTGGTCTCTATTTGATCTATCAGGCAAGTCTCTGTCATACAAAGTTATTGAAACATCAGTAATTTAACTAGATAGTGGCATAGTGCTAGTGTACCAACTATGGTTAGTAACCTTTCCCTGTCTTCACTGATGTGTCAAACATGAGATTAAAAAATCATGCTTTTTATAATATGAAATTATATAAGTTTCACAGAAATATAAGCTTTTTAACAAAAAAAAGAAAACCAGCAAGTAACCAATATGGTACCACAATTCAGAAAAAGAAAAAAGTTCATGGCAACAGACTTATGACACCACAATTCTTTTACCTGCCCAACTGATCCAAACCGATACATGACATTCTCTCCTGTTCCATCTGAAGTTGGAACAGACCAATAAGAATCAAAAGTGACTCCACTAACCTGCCAACCAAAATGTTTGAGACTTCTAATATTGGGAATAGGCACTTACATTCAAAGTTAATAAAGTTACCCATGAATTATGCCCTTCCCCACATGCTACTATCTTCCGATCTTCCATGCTCCAGACTTGTACTAAATCATCTTCACCACCAGTCAATATATATTTTCCATCTGGGCTGAAAACAGTAACAGCAACCATCTTGAGCATATGCAATGATCCAAGAGAATTATATGAAGTGTTAACTGTAATGCACAAGTCTTGGTACAAGGTACAATCATACATAGCTAAGCCAGGAAGGATGTAAGAGACAACAAGAAGGAAGATGAAGAGAAATTACAAGAGTAAGAAATTCTCTACTTTTTTCCTCAAGAATGAGAAGGCAGGGGAAAGCACCCATGAGAAAACTTCTCGACTTTAATTGTTTCTCTTAAACAACCTTATCAAAAATCATAGAATTAGAGCTTCAAAGAAATATAGAATTCATGCTTGTGCATAAAGTTTGTCCATTAACAGCTTATGACATATTGGCAGATGACTTTGAAGATGAACATTTATTGAAAAAGGGTGTCTATCCCAAGTAGTAGAAGACCTTATCATATTCAAAAGCTAGAAAAATAAATGTTAATAATTCTATGAACAATTTGCTTGTTACCTCCAAGCACAACATAAGAGAGCCCCATAATAGCTTTTCCCACCACATATTAATTGCTCTTTTGAGTAATCAAATACTCTCAGATAGCCTGCACAGAATGCCCAACCACATAAAGAATTGCAAAGATCCTAAATCACACAAGTAGAGAGACCAGAAATAAAAGATAATTAAAATACTGAAAACATACCATCTCTACCAACAGTGGCCAAAAATGCTCCATCTGCCGAGAAAGAAATACTATTGATTGAACCTTGACATATGTGCCATCTGGCAATGGGGTTACTCTGCAAGTTGTTAAAAGTTACAAACTCTACACAATATTTCCCATCAAAATTCAAGCAAACCTTGTATTTCAAATCCCTATCTTGCAGAAGGTAGGGAATAATTTGGAGTATACAAAATAACCTTTAATATGCACTTAACTAAAATCTAAGAACAGCAGAGAGCAAAATTAAAAGAGAGAAAACTTTCAAAACATGACTAGTTGATAAGAAGCACTAGAACAAACACTATCACTGTGCTCCTCTATAAAATTTAACTTTCAACAACCTATATCTCCAGGAAGGACTCTACTTCACCATGAATACAGAAGCTCAAGAATGATATGCATAACAAAGAGAAGACAACTCCATAATATGCGTAAATTCAAACAGATACCTTACTAGACTTTGCATGTGCCACCATGAATTGTGATTGATCTTTAATTACAGGAAAGGAACAATCAGCAGTTCCATCCTTGTTCTGGACACGTAAAGTAGAACCATGGGTAAAAATACAAAAAAAACAAATGAAATGAGATCAAGAAATTTCTACATGTAAATCAGCCTACTTTTTCATACACATAAATGTTTCCATCCGCATGGCTAACAACAAATGTGCCGTACACAACAAATGCGCCATCACCTTCTGGTATCCATGATATGCAAGTGCATCGACTGCACAAGACAAAGAAACACATCCATTAATAAATAAGTAGATAAGTAAATTGAAAACATGAACCCTGAAAATAAAATCCCAAATAATTTTGTTTTATGTCTTTATCACATTTTGTGTACAGTTATCTTCCAGACATGATAAAAGAAAGAGTGAAAGAGCAATAGTTCATATAATCATTTGCCATTTTTTTTTTTTTTAATTTTTAATTTTACAAACAAGCTCAATATTATGAGGTTTAGAATCACGCCTTGCAAAAAGTTATTCAGATTCTACAGCATGTGAACCTCAATTTGCAATGCCTTAGAACTAAAGTCAGATACAGGGCTCACATTAAAGTCGGATAGCACATGCCACATGCTAAAAAGATTCTCAAGATATAAGCACATAAATGTACAGCATCTAAAGGGCCAAGTCGTTAATAATGGTGATTTGCCACTGGAATGCAGAAAAGATGCTAATAACATTAACTTATCCATAATCACAACATTCAACAAACCAGCAAGCAGAAGATGAGGATGCGTGCAGAAAAGAAAAAGAACTTAATAAACTGAAACGTTGAACATGATAAATGTTATTAACAAACAAACAGTTCGCAATTTTTACAAAACCATTAATAGCTTTTTGTGAATAGATAAAAAGATGAAGAGCATACCTATTGTTTACTATGCCATCTTTGTTATAATGATGAGCTCCGACAAGCTTCTTCCCAGGATCCTGCAACTGTTGTCTCAATGACACTGAGTAGACTATCACAATAGCAATTCAATCAGCGAAACTAATGAAATTCAATGAATATCAACAAATTTAACAAATCAACAAGTAAAGATAAAGAACAACTCACTGTCACCGGAGTGCAATCCAATGAGCAAATCATGCCCATCCTTGGAATCGGCATCAAAGGCATGGCAGACAGGGTTTGAATTGCCGAAATGAATGGATTTTATTGGATCCTATGATGAAACCACAGCTCAAACCCTATAAAATTATCATCAAAAGCAGCAGACGAGAACAACAGTTCAAGGGAAGCGAGAGAAAACCTTGTCTTGTGAATAAAGATCACTGATGAATAGTGTGTCTCCCGCATTAAAAATCAAGTAAGCACCTTTCCCATCATAGTTAGACAACGCCGGCGAACTACTGGATCCCGTTGACGCCCCGATCGACCCCCGATCCCTCGCGCTCCCCGACGCCCCCGGCTCACACCATTCCCCCAACGAAGCTCAACGCGCGGCTCCCATTCCCAGTCCCAAGAAACCTCGCCGCCGCCGACCTCACCCCACCACCAGAACTCGGGGTCGTCGGCGTCGATGTCGGCTGCGCCACCGGCTTCTCTCTCAAATAAGCAATCGTCAACTGAATCAAATCATCCAAAACCCCATCAAATTGATCCAAAAACGAAAACCAATAAGAGATTGGGATGCACCTGCGAGACGACCTTGCCATGGGAGTAGTGGAGCAGGCCAGCAGGGTGGGACTTCTCGTACTGAGCTTGTACCGACCCTCAGGGGTCTTGAAGTAGGTCTTGAGACTCGGTGACTGGGCGTTGATGGAGGACGACGACGACGCCATGACTGAGAACGATCTCTAGGGTTTCCAACCCGGATTCATGGCATCAAGACCAAGGGGTTCGTTGTTCCCCAATCTTCGCAGCGATCGGGCGAGAGAGAAAGAGATGGAGATCGAATTGGAGGTTGTATATCGGGGAGGAAAAGGAAGTGGAAGTGGAAATGGAAAATGAGTTACGGAAATTGGGTTTTTCCGGAAGTGGGTTTTATGCTTGATTGACTTGTTCCATTAGGGATGCATGCGGATCTTGTGAGATTATTCAATTTAACTTTTTAATTATATAAATATATATATATATAGGGATTGAATGAGGAATTTGAGAATATTTCTCTCAAAAAAAACAATGGCATTTTTCGAGTATCACTTTTTAAGAGGCATGTAGAGATCCGATCAGATCAAAGCGCTTATGCTTATCTGAGATAAGGATCCGTTAGAGTATTTTTTCAAAATACTTTATCGCTTACTGCTAAAATATGCTACGAAAGCTTAGCATATACTATCCTTTACTCGCTATATTTATTTTTTAAAAACATTTCCACTCAAAAAATCGTTTTCAGATGACATACATCGCTTATACTCATTTCTAAAAAGCTTTCGAATTCAAAAGCTTTTATATCATATCATAAATAATTATATTATTAATCTTTTTAACTTTATTACTTTAGCTAAATAAATGCTTAAATATTATCAGAAAGTCAAAAATAGAAATTAGAAATGACAATACTTTTTAATGAAATAAAAAAATATAATATAAAGAAATCTCTTTACACTTTATCCAATATCTTAAATCAAACAAAACCATTTAAATTATTTAAAAATAATAATAAAATTAACAACTGATTCATAAAGTAAAACAGCTTCATAATAATAATAATTAAAAAAATTAAATTAAATTAAATTAAAACTAATCACCAAAATAAAATGGCATTGTAGTAATACTTTGAAGAATCATTCTAGACATTAATGTTTCACTAAAACCCATGCAAAAACCGATATTTAAAAATACCTGTCCATTATATGAAGATGAGCGATAAAAACCCCTTAAAGTTTAAATAAACAAAAAGTACAGGGGAAAAATAAGTAAACAAATCCTTTTTAAATAAAAAAATAATTATATAAAAACACTTTTTAGGGCGGAGAGGGATCGAGATAAGATCAAGCATTGGAGAGACTTCGATCTCGTCCTCTTCTTCTTGCTCTCTCGATCCTCCTCTCGGCTTTCTCCACCGCCATCGTAGCTCCAGAACTCTGCTCATGGAATCCGATGTCTTAATCTCCGTAGCTCGCTGGTGTTCTCATCTGTTCGATAGCATTTGATTTTTTTTTTCCGCTGTTTTTTAATCCTAGGGTTTGGATTTGAATGAATCGGCGTAGCTTAGAGTGATTCGGTCTTTGTTTTGGAGATGGCTTTGGGAAAGTTTCGATTGAGTGGGAGTTCTTTGTTGTTTGTAATTGTTTTGAGTCATTTGCTTGTGGAGTTGGCGAGGGGGAGAGTGATCTTGATCGGAAAGAACGTGGAGAAGAGCTTTGATGATGCTGATGCTAATTTCAGTAAGATCTGCAACTCTTTTTAGCAATCTCTATTTTATTTAGTTCAAATCTTGTGTTTTTTAAAGAAAAATAAAATTTTTCTTGGTTTTGCAAGATGATTTGTTGATTTTGTAGCACTTTTTAGTAATCTGAATTAATTCGGTTGCTTTTTTGACGTCTTTTTAGCTCCGGAAATAAAAGAATCAGGTGAAAATGGGGTTTTGTATCTTGCTGAGCCGCGGAATGGATGTTCTTTATTAAGAAGCAGAGCGATCGAAGGTTCAGAATCTTCATTTGTGTTGATTGTTAGAGGGGGATGCACATTTGATGAAAAAGTTAGGAGGGCACAAGAGGCTGGATTCAAAGCTGCTATTGTATATGATAATGAATACAGAGGTGCCTTGCTTTCAAGTATGTGAATCAAAGCCAATCCTTCTTAAATTTCTGTTTTTTCATTGCAATTTAGTCTTTTATTTTGTTTATAATCACCATTGAAGCATTTTGCTTGTCTTGTTGATTTGTTATTGATGTTAATAGGTATCTATGCTTATTGTTATAGGCTAAAGTTCATTCTTTCAATTTTAAAACTAACCAAACCTTGCCTCTTGTATTCTTAATATCATGCACAACATCTACCATAATGCCAATGCATGCAGTAAACTATTATGTGATCCAGTGGCAGGAAATCCAGAAGGCATCAACATACATGCCGTATTTGTGTCCAGAGTCTCGGGAGAGATATTGAAGAAATATGCGCATCGGAGAGAGTTGACAGTATGGCTTATCCCATCTGTTGAGAGCTCTGCATGGTCAGTCATGGCGATTTCTTTCATATTGCTGCTTGCTTTTCTTGTGGTGCTGGCTACATGTTTCTTTGTGAGGAGACAGCAAATTAGACGTGACCGGCGTAGAGCTTCTCGCATTCAAGAGTTCCATGGCATGAGCAGGCAATTGGTAAAAGCAATGCCCATTGTGGTATTTACAACAGTTTTGGAAGATAATTGCACCTCAAGAACTTGTGCTATCTGCCTGGAAGACTACAATCCGGGGGAGAAACTTCGGGTGCTTCCGTGTCAACACAGTATGTCTCCTTACTTAACATGACTGTCAATATATATTTCTTTAGGGCAATGCTGGTTCCTATTGCTGGTTTATTTAGAAAATGGCTTAAGAGTATATCCTGTCTTTCTTAATTTATAAATACCTTCCTTCCACAGTAACAAGGTTAGTAGCTCTTAGTATGAAATGTTTGAATATTTCCTCATCTTATGCGAAACAAGTTTTGTTGGTTCTGGCTGAAAATATAATCTGAGCATGTAAAGAAGCCTCCAAGTGGTATTGTACATTATCAAGACAAAAAATGTCTGAGTATATAGAATCAATTCCACAGTAAGGAAAGAATACCGAAACTAATGGGAATGTTATTCATCTTTCCTCACATAAATGGTTGTTCATTAATGAGATCCATATCACAAAATGAGTACGATAGGATTGATCGTTTGTGCAGAAGTTTCTCATTATGAATAGGTGGATTCCAGGTCCAAAAATGTTCTCTCTTTTAAGGTTAGATTACCATTGATTAACTTGACTGTTATCTCCAGACCAATGATTTAACCATTCTTTTTTATTTATGATATTGTGATCCTGTTTCTGAAGATAGACCTCTGATGATATTTTTAATCTTGACACATCAGTAAACATGATGGCATTCCCCATTGCTTCTCTATGATTGTTATTTTTGATGGCCATGGCATAAATTCTGCTTTTGTTGACAAGTTGTTTCTATGCTAAATCAAACATTTTCAGAGTTCCATGCATCCTGTGTCGATTCCTGGCTGACAACTTGGAGAACATTTTGCCCTGTGTGCAAGCAAGACGCAAGATTGAGCACATCAATTTCTCCAGCGTCTGAGCGCACTCCTTTACTGCCGAACAATGCATCATCACCACATTCCTCATTTAGATTACCATCAATCAATGCGTCGTTAGCAGAATTTCCGCGCATCCAAGTTGATGCAGGTCCTACTTCATCAGCAACAACTTCTTGGTTTTGTTCCCTCTACAGCAACTCACAAATTCCCAGCCTAAGTGGATCAAATAACAGTTTGCCTTATATAAGCAGAAGCTCAACCGATCTCAGTCGCATTTTATTCCAGAGATCTAACTTGTGTTATCCCTCCGCTCCACATCCGCATGGGCTCGCCGTTACTTCTCTCAATCCAAGGCTAACATCTTCTCTCTATATTCCGAGTTCAAGTAATGTTTCTTCATGGTATTCTGTTGAACCATCTAGTCAGCAGCCGCTTCTTCGCTACTGCAGTGAACCAGGGGCCAGTTTCTTCGCGCAATCACTTCGAAGACATTGATCCATCATTTCTCCAGAGTGAAGGATTTGCACCCTTTTTTTCTAGTTCATGATAAAGTCCTGGTTCTTTGATTGAAACCATGAGACATGCCTGAGTTATTGTATGAGTTCTCCCACTGTAAATATGGTTTGCTTGTTATTTCTAGTTTTTTGTTTTCCTAATTTTATTGTTATTATGTTACTGTTGTGTTTGTTGTTTATTTAAGGATGTGTTTCTTTTAACCAGATTTTCTTGTGTTATTTGATGGAGAAATTGCTAGTGAATAGAATGTATATATGGTGCTCTGTTGTTGTTCATAAATAATTTTGCATTTATATTAAATAAGAATATTTAATGGGTTTTTCTGCTATGAAACCTGAGTGATACATCTATAGTGTGTGTGCGTGTGTTTTTTTTTTTTATTACTAATCAATTATATAATTATCAAAATATATCTTATTACTAGAAAAATCCTGACACGTACGCTTTTAATAGTCCATAATAATTAAGCTTGTGATTCAAAAATCAAATAGAAAAAAAATTGTATTTAGAGAAGTATAAGTAGGGCTAATTTGATCATTTACATATAAAAAATGTTTTTTTTAATGAATTATGAACAAGTCTCATGTCAGGACATGCATAGCTGACTGTCAACAAACTTGTGCCCTTGTCTCTGCATAAGTTGATGTTTTAACCCATTTTTTTAGGACACAAACATCCTACACATGACCCCGTGTTACTAATAGACTAATAGATTGTTGGCAATATGTTTGTTTGTTTGATAAATATGGGATAAGCTCCCCTTGTCTAAGAGAAGTCAAAGGTTTACACAGACATAGAATTAATACCTCTATCCACTGTGTTCTCATCCCGCAGAATTGATCTCTCACCAACTGCAAAGGACCTCACGAAAGACTTAAGTGCCAATTGACTCAAAGATCATTGGCATATTAAAAAGTCGACAAACACTTGCCTCTATAATACTTAATTGTGAATTGTGACGTCACTTGTGAATTAATCTTTGCAATAAGAATGTGACTATATTAAATACAAAAATCAAAAGTGAAATTGTAGCTACATAACTATTGATCAGCACCTAAATCTCTCAGTGTATGTCCTTGGGCAACCAATGGCCAAGCCTTTAAAGTTGCATAGTGGCCACTAGTACAATTGTGTTGTGTGCTTGTGTTTGGAGATACAGTGTGATCAACAATGACTTCAATGGAATCCAATTGACAATTTGTTAGTTGAGCCATTCATCACTTGTCCCCACCTGCCCTTCTCTCTCTCTCTCTCTCTCTCTCTCTCTCGGGCTATTATACTTTTATATTAATAATAATTATTATTATAGTTAATGGCATTATTATTATTTTGTTAATTAAAATAAAATAAATTATGTTTATTTTTGGACCAATTAACATAAAATTGTGAGATAAAATATAAATTTTTTTCTCACTTGGGTGACCATGTATTACTAGTAATGCTATAATTTTTTTTTATTCCTTTTATGATAAGCTATAAATTTTATATCACATAAAAATAAGTTATATTTATTTGCTAAATGACCTAATCTATTTTTTTAATTTTTTTTAATTAAAAAAAGGGTAAAAAAGGAAAACTTGGGTGGCTTTGTCTTTGTATATACTTATCTTGCTAGTGCGGGCCAAAGAGATCTTTCATGGGACCAGAGTCAAACCTACACATGATCCATTGTACGGATAAAATGAGATTAAAAAAAAATAGAGAAAAGGGCAAAAAGATGGAAAAAGTGAAATAAAAGGGAATAAAAATAAGTGGAGTTATACATGATGGCCACAACCCACACATTACCCATCTATTTTTTATCCATGATTTATATATGTATATATACATAACTAATATATTTTGGCTATATTTAGTTATTATATACTTTATGAAAAATTAGTGAGTATTATTTTTTATTTATATCTCTGACGGGAAAACTAATTTTATATAATAAAAATATTAAAATATCATCAACGACCATTTAATCTATTGACATTAAATTTTTGCATAAGTTATTCGTATTGACTGTGAAAGTAAATTTAACATTTCAATTTGTGCAAGATGAGGAGTGCAATGTGAGATAGTGAGAGTATAAGAAGAGTTTAAGTTCGCACTACCTAGGTGTATCCGCCGGAAATTTATCAACATTCATAATATATATATATATATATATTAAAATATACTCATTTAACAAAATATTGTTATATTAATTTAATGTTATTTTTAACCTTATTTAGTAATTTTTCAATGTTAATTTCACTAATTAATATCCTAAAAATGATTTATAAATAACAACTGTTCTTATCATTTTCAAAGCTTCTGTTCACTTTTAGGCATTTATTAAGATGCAGAAGTTTGTTGGTCCCTGAAAACTATGCCTCAATTTGTGTGATATAAATAAATACTGTTTAATTTATTAATGGGGGCTCCCAAGTCTCAACCATATTAAAAAAATAAAAATTATATATATAAATAATTATCATATATAGGAGTACTATATTATATTTGGATCTATGACAATTTCAGTGCTTTTTAAATTGGTACTTACCTGAAAAATTAATTTAAAACATAGAAACATTTATAATTCCTTATCAAAATTATTTCAACATAATTTGAAATTTCTTCTAAAATAAAATTTTCCCATATATAAACAAAGGTGATGATCTTTTTAACCATTTTTTGGATATCAACATCTACATTTCCAAATAATCTAATTATTTATGTCCATATAAAACATTCCCATTTTTCATGAGGGTAAAAAAATGTAATTTCATAAAATTTGGAGTATATATGTAAGAAAAATTTTTAAAGATTACATCAACCCAAAAATCCGACCAAAAAAAGGAACCAACCAATAAAAAAAAATAATAAAAATAGTAAGAAATCCATGCATTTATAATGACACTCATACGCTCCCCAACCTCGCACTCTCTTCTTCACAGCTAAAAACTCTCTCCCAATGCTCGCGTCTCGCCGGAGCTCCGCCTTCGCCGCCGGCGTCTCCGTTGCCGATGCCCTTTAGGGTGACAATGAGACCCCCATCCTTCATCTCCATGCTCATCTCCACGGCAGCGCCTTCGCAAGGGCTCTGGCGGGCCACCAAGCCCTCGTCGGCTCATGGTCGCCATCGTGTCGGCGGCTCTGAGAAGGAAGGGTGTTCTTCTCATTGTTCCTATGATCTATGCGGTGGCTACGGTGGGTCTCTTAGGGCTCTGGGATCTTGAGTCTGTGCGTGTCGGTGTGGCCGTCTTTCGAAGGTCCCCGCCGGGAGCCGTTTATAGAAGCCCTCAGGTTTTCAAGAAGCTCTGGCCTTCAATCCTCGCTGATGTTAATCACTCCAATGCTGTAAGTTTTTGAGGAATTTTTGTCTAGTTTTTTTAGTTCGAATTTAAAATTTTTAGCAATTGGATCTAATTTGGTTTGAATTTGAAATTCGAATTTTTAATCTCTGTTTAATTTTTCGCTTGGTATGCGTGTTTAATGGTGGTGAGTTCTAAAACTCAAGAGTCCTTAGGTTTTTTGAGATTTTCTTTTTGTTTTAACTCAAAAGTTTGCACTTTTATCTTTTGATTAAGGTGTTTTTAGTTGTTTTTATGAGAGTTTATGTTCTTTTTTGAAATAAAAAGTTTTCTCTTTTGGTTGGAGCTTGACAGTGGGTAAAGTTATGGATTCATGCTGGTTCTGTTTGAATGTGAGATTTTTGAGAGTTGTCCTGTGAATTGATGGGTGGGAAGATAAGGTGGTTGCAAGTGGATAGGGATGCCAAAATTTGAATTTTGGTTACTTACTTTCCTCTTTGAAATTTGTGAATTTGTGAATTTAGTAATCTGGTATTATTTGTATGTAACTATATAACTATAATTATAAATGAAGAGTGAGGGTTTGTTAATGTTATTGTTTTTTGTTTTAGTTTTTTTATGGTAGTAACTGGCATCTTGACATAATATAAACATCATAAATGCAAATTTAAAATACAAGAAAAGGCACTTTTCATGAATTCTTTAGAGTGATTGACTCACTTCTATAAAATATTGCAAGTGTAATTTGTAGGTGGCTTCTAATGCATTGTAGTGGGTTACCATTGTCCTGTTTGCTGCAGTTGCAATGTTTTGCTTGTTGTGCAATTGGCAAACTAATGCAATGGTGGTAGTGATTATTGCCAGTTCTGGTTACTCATCCTTGGCTAGCCTTAGTTTCTCAAATAAGCTTGTCAACTGACTCTGCTTACATTTTTACTGAAGTTCATAAAGAGCTGAACTTAAGTGTTTGATTCAAACCATATACACAAATGAAGGAATGGGAATTTATCCTTTGATGCCATTCCATTTCAATGATCTTTTGGCAGTTTGGAATTTATGGTCAAGCACCATGCTTGACTGTGAGATGTGGTTCAGCTGGGTCTTGGAACAGTCTTGTTCCTTTAGTGTGGAGTGACGGGAAGCATTTGGGTTATGAATGCTAATATCTTTTGTAAAGTGTTTGGACATAAGCATATCCTTTGTGAGTTTGTTTCTTTTGCTATCCCTCTGAGAGCATCTTTTTTCTTATCTGTTTTTTGGATGGATTGGAGGCCAAAGAAGGAACTATGAATTTAAAGGAATCTGGTTCTTTCAGCTGTTTCTTGATAGCCTATGAATGTGTCAATGATGCTCTCCCTTTCGTCAGTTAGAAATAATTTAATCTTACTGTCTTTTGATCGATATATATATATATATACATATATAAAGTTGTTTTGGAATTGTGCAGTTGATGACAGCTTGGCATTCAAACTCAAGTCAGAGATGGAACCATTGCATTAGCAAGAGCAACCCTGAAACAGGTTGGATTTAATTCTCTGTTTTAGTTTTTGAAACTTGATTAAATAGAGCATCTAGACTTTAATTTACTGCCTGAGTTTTAAACCGTGTGTTAAATTAATATATTCAAACAAAAGAAATTAGTGAGTTAAATATGGTCTTTTGATGCAATCTTCCATGGTTTGAAAGAGCTTTGAGCATTTTAGCTTATTGTCTTTAGTGTTAGATTTAGTAGGATGATGATAGCTAACAAATAGCTTCAAAGGCAGACATTAATAATCTCTTGATGTTTCACCCTCCTTAAAATCTTCAAATTTTTAATTTTATTTTTTTAACAGTGTTGAACTGGTCCTTTCATGATATTTTTTGGAAGTAACTGTGTTTCCTTTTCTTTACATTCAGAATTGCCAAAATCAAATGGTTTTCTGATTATTGAAGCAAATGGTGGCTTAAATCAACAACGCCTATCCGTAAGTTCCAAAGCACTTTGTAAACTTTTTCCTCTCTAAAGGGGCAAAAGTCTCCATCTAATTAAATACTTTTGTCAGCTATTTATTTTTCTTTTGAATTAGTGGAACAGACGCCTATAAATCTTATTACTACTACCCTGTTTGTTACTGTTCTTTGCTACTCTGTTTGGTCTGATTTCATATTAGTTCAGCACAGATATGTGATGCGGTGGCTGTGGCCGGCTTACTAAATGCAACTCTGGTCATACCCATGTTTCATTTGAACAGTGTTTGGCGTGATTCCAGGTTAACTTCTAGCACCATTCTCTTTTGTTCATCTCCAGACACACATGATCATAACCATTTTTCATGCCTTGCCTTTTCAACAATTTGTGTAGAGAATATTTGTTTCCTCTCTAATGTTATATAGTAATGTTCATCTCAGCAAGTTTGGTGACATTTTCGATGAAGAGTACTTCATCAAGACCCTGAGAAATCATGTAAGAGTGGTGAAGGAACTCCCGGAAGATATTCTGCAACGGTTCGACAATAATACCAGCAACATAATCAACATGAGAGCGAAGGCCTTATCATCTAAGACCTACTACCTTCGAAAAGGTTCTTCCAAAATTGCTGGAATTGGGGTATTTCTTTTTCAGAGTTTTGTTATTTCACTTTCATCGATGTTTAGGAGATATCATTTCACATTCATTTCTTTATAATATGAACATGTTGCAGGGCTGTGCGCATTGCACCTTTCTCAAATAGATTGGCACTCTCAGTTCCATCCAATGTTCAGAGACTGAGATGCTTGGCTAATTATGAAGCATTGCAGTTTTCTGAACCTATAAGAGGTCTTGCCGAGAATATGGTTAATAGGATGGTGAAGAATAGTTCCCACAGTGGCGGAAAAGTATGTATCAATCCATCTGCGTTTTTGAAGAGGTGCTTCTATTTCATTCGATATATATATATATAAATATAACATTGTGCAAGGCTACTTTTGCTTCAACATCTTGCAAATTTATTTCCTGTATATGTTACAGGATATGGTTGCATTTTCTTGTTGTACTTATGATGGTGGCATGGAGGAGAAGCATGAGATGGATAAAGCTCGAGAAAGGAGTTGGAGGGGAAAATTTAGAAGACGAGGCCGAATAATAAGCCCCGAGGCAAACAGAATAGGCGGAAAATGCCCTCTAACTCCACTCGAGGTTCGTCTCTTGAATTCACCACATCTATCGTAGGTCTTCTTACTTGCAGTTCATATACAACTATAAATCAATGCCATCCTTACTCTAACGGATGTCAAAATCTATTAGGTGAAGTGATAAGGCAATGGTTTTGTCGTCTTTTGATCATACTTTCATCTATTTAGTTTTTGGGCATTCAAGCGTAAATTGAAGGCTTATGTTTAGCCTATAATTTCCAGGTTGGAATGATGCTCAGAGGCATGGGATTTGGTAACTCCACTCCAATTTATGTTGCTTCTGGTAAAAATATACAATGCAGAAAAATACATGGCACCTCTCCGACAGTTATTCCCATTGTTAGAGACAAAGGAAACCATAGCTTCAGCCGATGAACTCGCACCATTCAAGGTATTAATCTCTTACTAAGGCGATCATATCATATCAGATCATATCGAAATCGAAATTCTAATGACACTTTGCCTAATGATTAATGATGCAGGGTCATTCATCTCGGCTAGCTGCCCTCGATTACACAGTCTGTTTACACAGTGAAGTATTCGTCACAACTCAAGGTGGCAATTTCCCGCACTTCCTCACAGGCCATCGACGATACCTCAACGGAGGACATTCCAAGACAATAAAACCCGACAAGCGGAGTTTAGTTCTATCATTCGACAACCCGAAAATCAGGTCACATTTCCTACTTCCTTTTACTAATTCTTGTCGATGTATCTTACAATGCGCGTCATTGCAGATGGAACAAGTTCAAGCAAAACATGCTGGAAATGCTCCATCAAAGTGATTCCACCGGCATTGTTCTAAGAAAACAAAATTCATCTGTCTACACATTCCCTATACCAGACTGTATGTGCCAACAAGAAGCTGAAACTTAAACAGATGGTACAACTAAAAGTCTACAACATATATACATTTCAATACATACAAAGATTTCTCATGTTTTTTCATACTTGCAATTGTTTATAATTCCCTCAAGTTCTTACCCAAATCCATTGTATCTCTAATTAGTTACTACTAATTTAGGATTGGGATCACTTATAAAAAAATAATAATAGAAAATTTTAGGGGGTTTTATGTGAATACTGTAAGATTGATAAACAAAAATGAATCGAAATTCAAATGTTATAAAACTCGCCGAGATTTTTACAACGAGATCGAAGAGAGAGCAAGCGCTTCAAAGGATCTCTGAAGCTCCGGATCGATCATCGGCGCAGTCGAAGACGGAGACGACGAGGCCGAGCTGGTCGTCGAGATACCGATCCAGTAGTCCTACGCCGGCCATCCCCTCCTCGCACCGCCTCACGTCTTCTCCGCGGAGCACTACCACCGTTGGGCTCTGCTTCTCGTGCCGCCTCAATCGCGCGCAGACGAAGGCGATACAGAGGATGGGGAAGGAGAAGCAGATGAGAGGGAGGATGATCGGTGATAGCGTGATTAGGGCTATCGCCGCCACCGCCCTTGCCCGCCGACCTTGGCAGATCGGCGGGTGATCTTCCATGCCATAACCTCCAGGTACTCAATCTCTCAATCTCTCTCTCTGTCTCTGCTCTTTGCTTCCCTTGTCTGCCACTCCATTGATTGGAATATACATAATAAAATATATAAAGTGGGCCGTTTTTTTTAGTGAAAAAAAACCAGAAATGGTGATACATCATAGTGGGTGAGACAGTTTGATATATGATGCCAACGGCTTCTTAGATGTTGGTTGCGAAGAATTTAATAAGGTGGTCAGATCTGATCCGGGTATTGATCCGGTCAAATATAAAGATCAGGGTTGATGGATTTGATCAGATCGAATCGGGTTGTACTTGGATCAATAATAAAATATTATATATATATATATAATAATTATTAATAATGATAAAAATAATATAATCTATATTTTAATAATTAAAAAACACAATTAAATAAAAATGATTATGTAAAATTTTAATTTATATATTTTCCTTAGTTTTTAAAATATCTGAAATATAAATTTAATACTTAAATTTTTAGTTTTATAAGATTTTAAAAAAATATAATTTTTTTTTAAAACAAATCTAATGATAATCCTCTCACCCTAGGCTTCATCGAGATTAAAAAAACAAAACAAAACAAAAATTAAAAATAAAAATATCATTTCCATTAGGACTCACAAAAAACAATGGATTCACACACACACATCTCTCTCTCTCTACTCTTTCTCTCTCTTCCTCCCGCCCACCAAAAGTTCCCTCATTTTTCTTTCTCCCTCAGCTCGTAGTTTTATTATTTGCTTACTTTTTTTTCCTCACTTTCTTTTCAACGTTGTGGTTTTGGGTGTCCATTAGACTCGACGGCCCGGATTTTTTGTGCGTTATTTCAAAGCGGGCAAAAAGGTATAATAGATCGACGTCCGGGTTTTTGACATTGAAATTTAATATGTTGTCCCAAAAAATGTTTATTTTAAGTTAAAATTTTGATAAATCTAAAAATTTATAAAAATAAAAATATCAATGTTTGTGGAGTTTGTAATTGTATTTCATTTTTGTGCGTAGCTCTAATTTTCCTTGCTGGGCAAAAATGGGAGCGGAGTGTTTGTCGTATCAAAAAAAAAGTTAGATTGTATAATCTCAAAATTATTAGATATAATGAGGGTGTTTTTATTATGAATTATATGGAAGAAAATTAGTAGATAAGTAGAGCTGCATTTAATGTGATAAAAAATTCATTATATTTTATGGACAACTTTAATTTCCTTTGTTGAGTAGTGTTTGTCGTATCTATACATACTATTAAAATAGATGTATAAAGTGTTTTGCTATATATCTACTTTCATAATATGTATAAATACGACAAATGCCACTCAACAAAAAAAAATTAAAGATGTGCATAAAATATAATAAATTTTTTTATCACATTAAATGCAGTTATGCCTATTTACATAAAAATTGAAATGTTGTAATTGTTCCAACACATCTAGTGGTGCTGGATTACTGTTTTTACTTGTTCTTCTACTTTTTATAGAATGTTGTAATTCTTTTTTTTAATAGAGGTGGTTTATCTTTTTTTTAAAAAAACTATATTATTATTGTATTTA